>NC_088929.1:22405000-22432500 GCF_038396675.1 Hydra vulgaris
GTTCAAACACAAAGTAAAATGTTCTCTAAAAAAAAATTTAATTGTAGAAAAAAAAAAATTTGAAAAAAATTTGAGGAAAATGGATTACTATTATTAAAATGTAAAGATCTCCATTTTATGCTATAAATGCAAAAACAGATCAAAAAGAACTCCTTAATGGGCATGTGAAAACATTCCATTTTTTTATAAAATGTAAACACTAAATCTTTGATTTTGCTGATTTTTACCCTGGATGTTTTCACATGGAATCGCTTTTATGCAACTGAATAATACTTTTTTTTTTTAAAAAAAAAGATTTTATTGTTGATGAAACAATAAAATCTTTTTTTGATACTTCACATTAGGCTCCTAACTGGTAATGAATCATATTATTTGCTCCTACCTGGTAATAAATCATATTATTCAAAATCATTGACTGTAAAACACAACTAATGTTTTATAGACTTTCAACAGCAATGCCAGATATGTCTGTACACACAACTCATATGATACATAAGCAATTCTCAAATTGCTGAGTGGAAGAAAAGTGCAGAAGCAATGTGTTAAATCTTCTGTAGAATGAAAATTTAGTGAATTTTGTTAGCTGTATGTTGATACAGGAAACAGAAAATTCAATTTTCGTAGACCCTGTGTGGCTCACAAATCTTAAAGGGTGTAAAAATTTTTGTAATCCACATAAATAGTCTTTCTTAAATAGTAGATCTGTTAGTTGAAACAATTTCTATTGCAGCAAAGTAGACAAAGCTATGCATCTTCATCATTGTATTTTTTATATACAGTGCCTGATAGACAACTTCTAGATCATAAACTATTATAGATAAAGTTACTATGGATAAAAAGAAGTTAAAAATGACAAAATAAAAGCAAGATAATGAATCACAATAAAAATCACATGATATTATAAACATGACATAACTCTCAATTGGCTCAAAAAATATGTCCCCAGAGTGTTAGCCAGGAATGTATTTTTTACAGTGTTTTTGCAGTATTGGGAATATTTATTGTTATTGTTCTACAAAATATTAGGAATTTATATTGATATTGTCTTATTACTTGAAAAAAATTTTAAACCAATTGGGAATTCACAGCATACGCAGTGCCATTGGGCTGACTAACACCCTGGTAACTCAAGAACTTTCTTAGAAAAAAAAAAATCTAAAACATGGTCTAGAAGACCAATTTAGGGTCAACTGTGATTACTATAAAAATTTTTGTAGATTTCTATGATGAAAAAACACACAGTTAAAATTAATTAGTTCAAGCTCCTAAAAAATAGTAAAATTTGACATACAATTTGTAAATCACACACCAAAAAATTTTTTTTTTGATATTTCAATTCAGTCTATTTGATCTAATTTTGATTTTGAATTTTATTTTGCTTTAAAAAGCCTTTAAAGATCCTGCTACCCACTGAAATGGTTTTTATAATATATTCCTCCAAGTCCTTATATATTTTAAAACACATTTATGGTTAGCTCAATTAAAATTAAATTTTAAACTGTTCCAATATGAGTACATAGACTTCATTATGCTTATTATAACTTTTAATACAAAACTTTAAAATTACACACAAAAACCACAACTTAATGTATGTCACATATCTTTTTATATATGACTGTGTTCATATACATGTATATAGTTACAATAATAATAATAATAATAATAATAATAATAATAATAATAATAATAATAATAATAATAATAATAAAAGTAATAATAGTAACAACAACAATAATAATAAATTTTTTAAAGGCCATTTCTATTACAACATCAGGTTGACGAAGTACGAATTAATTTATTCTCTTATAAATTGTTTAAAATAGTTATACAGTGAAGTTTTAACTCCTAATTATTGAAGCCAATTTTCAATCTGAAATGTTAGAAGCTGTTGTACTGCAAAGGTAAACTAATTTTTAGTTTGATTTTAAATTTCTTGTGTTAGACAGTTTTTTCAATTTTTTTAAATTAGGTTGGTTTTTGCTTTGCCATTGACTAGTTTTGACATACCTACCAGCATCTCTATTCATACCCAAATTTTGAGTGTCAAAATATTGTATCTCTAAAGATTCTTGTATAGCTCTTTTATAAAATTTATTTTCTGATTTAAGCAACCTTACATTATTTCAACCAATATTATCTTTGAAAGTTTTGCAATGTTCAGCCAATCTTGAATCTTATCCCTTTACATGGAACAAGATAAATGCTTTTTACTATCACTTTTTTTGATTGGTTCAATTTTGAATCATTTTTTTTTTTGCAATTTTGCAGAGTACTGACTTCATATTAGGATTAGCTGTAAAATTTATTTTCATGGAATTTGGAATCATGTTTGATTCCAAACATGCATAAGTTTGTTTTAATTTTAAACTTAAAATTGGGATCCAGGGTAAAGTAACAAATTTTTTGTAATTGATACCGCTACTTTTCTGTCTATTAAAAAAGGTTTGAGTTATTTTGATTAACTTATGTTTATGAACGCTTTTCACTAAAAATTGATGTAAGAAATTTTATTGTTGAATGCTTTGTGGAGAGCATATTCATTTTGCACGCAATGAAAAAACCCTTTAAATAAACTATAAATCAAACTAGGTGATACAGATGAATGAGATTTAATTTGTACAATTTTTTTTTAGAAATTTTAAATAGGTATTTCCCATTTTGATTATTCTGTAGTGTATCTTATCTATAAAATTAAACTCTTTTTTACATTTTTCAGTTTCAACTGTGAATATTATGTTTGGATCAACTGAGTTTAAAAGGAAATCAGAAGCATCAATGACATTATTAAAATGTGCATGGCAGTCATCAACATAAAGTTTGTAAGTTATAGATTTGCAGCTATGGGGGTACCAAAAAGATAAAAAAGGGCTTTATTTTCTATATGTTGAAAATAAGCTTCCAATATAACAACCATGAGAGATAATCCTATCGAACCAGAGTTTTCAAGAGTTCTAACTTCATTCCATAAAAAGAAACAACTTTTAATACAAAGTTCTAATAAAATTTGAATATCATTAAAACTAAATTTTGTATTTTTTGAAATGTGTTTGTTATTATTTGATACAATTTCCATCATAACGTCTATAGCTTTTTTAATTGGGACAGAAGGATATAAATGATAACGCCAAGTAAAACTTGTACTTCATTTTTATCAATTGTCCATTCTTTAGCCTCTGATACAAAATCTGTTGAATCATTAATTAACTATGTTACTTTTTTAAAGTATTGGACTAATAAGTTTTACAAGGTATTCAGAATTTTATAATGAGGTGTATTAATAGTACATAGGATAATACGCATGGGATAGCCATTGTTTGGTTTGCAGATTATAAAACCACACATAATATGTAGATGCGCATCAAATGGATTGTCTATAAAGTTTATCGTCTATCTTCTTTTCTTTTTTAAGTTTTCTTTTTTAAGTTTTAAGTTTTAGTTTTTCAAATAATATTGATAAATATGTTAATAAATACTAGTATAGAGTGCTCAATACAGAGTAAAGCAAATTATGTTATGTAAGACTAAACAACACCTGGTAGTTAAATGTATATATATATATATATATATATATATATATATATATATATATATATATATATATATATATATATATATATATATATATATATATATATATATATATATATATATATATATATAATTAGTAAAAAACACTTATCTAACTTTTATCTTCGACTTGAAGTTTCACCATTGCTGGATCATCAGGAAGAGTTCACTCTTCCTAATGATCCAGCATTGGTGAAACTTCAAGTCGAAGATAAAAGTTAGATAAGTGTTTTTTACTAATTAATTATTGCTCTGTTCTTTAAGACGATTGAGCAATCTATTTGTAAAATACACTAACATAATTTACATATATATATATATATATATATGTATATATATATATAGTATGTATATATATATGTAGTTAAATGTATGTATATATATATACATATATTTATATAAATATATATATATATATATATATACGTATATATATATTTATATAAATATATGTATATAAATATATATAAATGTATATATATATATATATACATATATATACATATATATATATATACATACATACATACATACATACATACATACATACATACATACATACATACATACATACATACATACATACATATGTATGTATGTATGTATGTATGTATGTATGTATGTATGTATGTATGTATGTATGTATGTATGTATGTATGTATGTATGTATGTATGTATGTATGTATGTATATATATATATGTATATATATGTATATATATATATATACACACGAAAAAAAACATACTGAAACTTTTTAGTCCCTGTGTAATAAGTAAGTAATAATAATAACATTATATTACACGGACAGGAGGTAATCCACTGTTATTCAGGGTGGCAGCCCTCCTATCAATCTATATTTGTATTCTGCATTAACTGTCAGATGTACTTGAGCATTCATGTTAGCGCTACTGAAAACAAACTCTGTTCCCTATGCTTTAAAAAAAATGAAGAACTTCGTTATGAACTTCTTGCTTTTAAAACAGCCATGGAAAACGAGTTACAGTTACTTAAAGATGAAAATTGTATACCATGTCAACAACTTAAGAATTTTAGAAAAAAAAAAACAGTTCAACATCAGCAACATTCTTTGAAGCCTTCTTATTCTGATATTACAAAAATTAGTACTACTGCCAACTACACTCTTATGAGTACAATCGAAAAAAATCAGCGCTTGCAAGCTAATAGAGCTACTAAAGTAGTGTTTATTGGAGTACAAACTCTCAGATGAGTTCTCTTGAAGAACGTTCAAATGAAGACACAAGTACTGTTGGTGATATACTCCAGGCAATTAATCTACCTGCTCCTATTATAGTAGAATTTGACTCAATAGATGTTCATAATAAGGTAATCTCCTCAGCAAAAAAGTTATGCAACACAAAATATAAAGAAATCTTTATCCAACCTGATTGTACTCCATCAAAGCAAGCAAACTTCAATAACCTATATGCTGGAAAAAAAAATTAAATGAACAGCTCAAATCCAATCTAAAACTTGATCAGCCCTTTCGATGTGTTGTCCGCAAAGATACTGTTCGCTGTATCGACATCACCAAAACAATCTCATTTCTTGGAGTCAATGAGCATCCCTTTGTGGGCAGAAAAAACAGCCGCAAATGCAAGAAAAGTTAAAACTGATTAATCTTTGCAAGCATCCACCTCAACCACAAACAATTAAAGCAATGCCCTCCAAACCATATAAACTATCAGCTACGTACAAAAAGGCACAAAATATAAATTGCGTAAAGGAATTACATATTCAAAACATTTAGGCTTGAATTGATATTAAATAAAGAATCTCTTCTTATAGGATGCATTTATTGCCCACCAACTAGCAGCATATCAGCCTTCAACAAAATTACTAGATCCAATTCATATTCAAAATCTCTTATTGAAAACAAAAATTGGCCTTATTATTACCAGGGATTTTAACTTTACAAACATCAAGTGGAACAAAGGTTGGTTAAATACAACAAGTAGTGAAACCAGTTTGGACGCCAAATTTGCTAATATTATTTTTGAACTCCACCTCTATCAACATGTAACCAAACTAACTTTTACACAACCCAATGGTTCTTCAAAAAATACACTTAACCTAATAATCAGCGAATCCGTTGATCGAACCAATGAGATCATCTTCTGTCCATCTCTAGGAAATAAATCACAAGGTCACTGCACTTTGTCCTGGCAATATCATTTATCAAATGCTACTATCAGCAATAAACTCTCCAGAAGTTCTAAATTTGCATATAAAAAAGGAAATTGCAATGCATTTAATGACTATCTTTATAATTTGAAATTGGAAAAACTTTTTGAAAATTTAGACACAGATGAAAACATGCTGTCAAAATGTCATCCCTTTCATTACTTTTAAAAAAACAAAACGCAAATTACCACAGATAACTTGTGAACTGTTATTATTATTCAAACACAAGAGAAAGCTGTGGTTTCTTAACGTTAACAGCAAATGGAAAACAGTTCCTTTGGTTAATGAGTACAAACAAACTCGAAATCTGGTAAAGAAAGCAACTCGTGATGCAATCTGTACCTATGAAATTAATTTATCTAATGACAAGAAAAACTCCACAAAATTTTTTGCTTATATTAATAGCAAACACACTGTAAGTAACCAGATTGTGTCATTACAATCTATGACTGGTGAAAGTAGTAACAACCAAGTTTTTATTGCCAAAACATTAAACAAACAGTTTTAATCTGTCTTTACCATTGAACCTCACAATCAAACTTTACCTTTTTTTACTAAATGAACAGCTGTATCACTTCCTTACATCTCCTTTGATTATGAGTCTGTTCGAAGTCACTTTGTTACTCTTGATGGTTATAAATCTGTAGGTAAAGATAAGATAAGTCCTTATGTACTTAAGGCTCTAACACAATAGCAAATTCACTAGCCATGATCTACCAAAAATCAATGGAACAAGGCATGTTACCAAAGGCATGGCTTGTAGCAAATGACCTACAATAAATCATGTAAGCTTCCTGTTAAGATTGTCTTTCTAGATTTCGATAAGGTGTTTGAAAAAGTTCCTCACTAAGGAACTTTGTCAAACACCTTATCGAAGGACAATGTTAACAGGAAGTGAAAAAACTGAATTAAAGTGTTTCTTTCAAATTGCACTCAACTTGTCCAACTTGGAAATGTAACATCGAAATGGGAAAAGTTACTAGTGGTGTTCCTCAAGGCTCATTTCTTGGTCCAATGCTTTTTACTATCTTCATTAATGATTTACAAGAATAAATTAGTATCAAAAATATATGCAAAATGTATGCAGACAACACAAAAATCCTTAGTGTCTTAGTGTCTCAGCACTGAAGAACAAACCTTTGTCTGCAAGCTGACATTAACAAAATTGTTAATTGGGTTCAAGAATGGCTTATGGAAATAAATATTAGGAAATGTAAAATAATGTATTTCAACCAATCCAAGTCTATTCCAACCCAATACTTTATTGATGACTGTGGCTTAAACAACAGTCTCAACAGAATTCAACTTGAATTAACCTCATCAGAAAGAGACCTTGGTGTTTTCATTTCCAATGACCTAAAGCAAAATTTCCAAATATCTATTGCTGCAGCCAAGGCTAACAAAATGCTTGTTATCCTAAAACACATCTTCATAAGCAGAGATGCACAACTCTGGAAATAGCTATACACAACTTATATACGTCCACTTTTAAAATTTTCCAATACCACTTGGTGTTCTTATTTAGAAAAGGACATTTCTGTAATTGAAAGCATTCAACGACATGTTACAAAAGTTCCGCAAGAAATAAAGCCTTTTGATTATAAATCAAGATGTACCAAACTTGGTCTCACTTCTCTATGCGAACAAAGAAAACGACTGGACCTTATTCAAAAATTTAAATTGGATAATAAATTCGAGTTAGTTAACTAGTTTATTAATCCACTTAACATTGCCCCCAATATGGCTTTCACATCCAGTACCATTGTGAAATCAATAAAAACTGTCATATAACTGTGATATAACTTTTTTAACAACCGTGTAGCAAATGCATGGAATGCTTTGCCAGACAATGTAGTAAATACTACTGAGGCCTTGTGATGAAGCGGGAGCGATCGCTCTGCGCACGTGAAACATGCCTATAAACAACTTTTCAGGCGCGACAAATAGCGCTTGCTAATTTCATTACAAGAGTAAAAAATCGCACTTGTCTGAAGAACATGCAAGGGAGAAAATTATAAGTTGATTTTATAGAAAATATTTTTAGTAAAATTTTTTTGCTGAAGTCAAAATATCTTTAAACAGTAATAGTTTGCATATTGTTAAATAAAGAAGTTATATTTGCAATAAAGTACGTCACACATAATTTATGTGTGACGTACTTCAAATTTAATTTATGCTAACTCGTATAGTCTTTTAGGGTCCATTTGACAAAAAACTTCGCTTAACTAGAACTTTTACTCTGAATTGCATAAAAGCCAATCTAATAAAATATCAAAACTTGCAACACCTCAATGAAAATTCCAAACTTAAATGTTAAAAAATTAAATCTTGTTTAATATTTATAAATATCTAGTGTAATATATGTAAATATCTTATAAATATCTAGTGTAAAAATTTTATCAAACTAAAACTTCACTCAAAGCTTGGATTTTGTACAGGTTCGATCACATTCTATTATTTAATGACTATTATATTTAAAATGAATATCAAATATTTTTTTGTCAAATATAAGTTAATATAAAATTAAATATTTTCATTGGTATCTTCGAATCAGTTAGGCGTATATTAAAGTCTATTTATTAAAAAAGGTTAAAGTTAAACACAAATTAAAATTAAAAAAAAAAATTTAAACAATATGTTTAGCAAATATATTTGTTATATAACTTTGAATTGAAACTTTTGGAAGCGTGCTCACAAACAACAAAAGAAATGTTGTGTCACTAGTTTCACAATGCATTTCTCAAAAAATACATCAGTATATAAGTTATTTATATATTATATTTGTATAAGTATACTTACACTATACTTACACTAATATATATATTATATGATTATAAGTCTATTATATATACTTATTAAGTATATAATCAAGTATATAAAATATTATTTACAAGATAATAATAAAATGGCGCATTCAATTTAAATTAGAAAGCAGTTTTCTATTTAGTACAAACAATGAGTGAAAATTATGAAGTCATTATTGCTAACTGATAGAATGGAATGTTTACTATTTTCAAAACGTTTCGTTCCAATGAGAATAGAAAATTTAAATTAAAAAATTAAAATTTGATTGAATTTCGAAAAATTAACAGTTTTAATCAACAAGATCTTCTTAAAAAACTTAAGGTTCTTTTACTTTATTGTTTTTAATTTTTCACACATCTTTTGTAAATAAATGGCAATATTTCATTTTTGTTTAATAACAAAGCTACAGTAACATATTTTTTTCCAGTAGATAGACAAATGCATAAACTAAAAAACCGAAGCTTTTTTGTCTCATTTCCCAGACTTTACATAAAAAAATTCAAACAAAAAATTGTCCACCTTTTTCTTTGTACGCATTGGTACGCTTTTGAGTGACCCCCTCTTCATACTTGCATACGTAATTTATGGATGGCCCCATGGCAACCAATTTCCAACTCTAAATATAGCTCTAGAAGACTTGAGCGCGCATAATCACGCTCGTTGATAACATATTTCAGTATTACAAGCATGAAATATCGCACTAGGCGATTTTATTCATCACATGCACTGCTACCTCAGAGAAAAAGTTCAAAACTAATTTAGACCGACGTTTAAAACAGTTACCATAGCACATCATTTTCCGTGGCTGCTTTAATGCTGCTATATGAACTAGCTTTGCTAGTTAATGATAAATTTACGGTTCATGTATTGTTTCGTGTAACTTATTAATAATAGCTAGAGTTACCTGGCGTTGCCCGGGCCAATATTTAAACTGGCTTGCCTGATATCTGTACACAAAAATGGGCCCAAAAAATGGTCCCCCCTGACCCCGGGGGTCGGGGTACGGGGTCAAAACCCAGCTAAGAACCTTCTCCCCCTCGAGGACTACCCCCATGCCAAATTTAATCGAGATCGGTCCGGCGGTTTGGATTTCTATAGAGAACAAACAAACACACACACATTGCCCTTTATATATATAAAGATAATAATAATAATAATAACAATAATAGTAATAATAATAGTTATATATATATATATATATATATATATATATATATATATATATATATATATATATATATATATATATATATATATATATATATATATATATATACATACATATATATATATATACATATATATATATACATATATATATAATCAAAACTTTTAGTTTTATATAAATCTTTATATATTGACAACCTAAAAAACATTATCTTAAAAATTTTTTTCTTATAAAATTTGGAAATCAAAAATTTTGCATAGAAATCAGTTACCAGTTTGATGACATTCTTATTTTCATTATGAAGTAATTCCTTTGTTTTAATCAATTCCTTATTGACTTGATCGAGTTCATTTTTCAGAAGTAAACATTCAGAATGAATTTTCTGCAAATTTTCTAGCTCATTTGCCATTGAACTATTGGTTTCTGTTAATCTGTGAACATCAAGCTGTAATTGTTCTTCAATTAACTAATTGTTGAAAAAAAAACTTTTAAAAGCAAAATATTTTAAAAATATAATAACTTATACTGAAAATTAGGCATTTTTTTAAAATTTAAAAAAAAAGTTATTTTGAATATTGATACATATAAAAAATACATATGCAAAATAAAAAGCTATGATGATTGTGTTCAAAAAATATTTAAAAAATATTTATATATATATATATATATTAATATATTTATTAAATAAATTTAATAACGCATAACAATAAATACTTAAAACACAACTACATTCTAAAGTTAAAACTAATTGATATACTGAAATGCTGAAATGCATATATAAACTATCAAAGATAACATACAGAAGATTGTAACAACTGCTTTTCAAGACGCAGACGTTCTTTTTCAGCAAACTGAAGTGCTTCATTATTTTCAAGGAATACTTTGTGCTAAAATGTTAACCAGTGATTCTTATACAAACAATTCATTGTAAATTTTAAAATTAAACTTTTTAATTAAACTTCATTTAATATCGAATAAGTTATTCATCTAATTAATAAATTTTTTAAAAAAATAATAAGATGAGATACAAATGAAATATAAAGGTAAGCTAAAAATAAAGTTATAAGATATAAATAAAATGGATATGATGAATATGAATGATGTTATAATAACAATAATAAAATTATACAACTAAAAAAAATATTAATTCAACTCAGGAGAAACCTTGAATATGCTTAAAGCTAACAAGTTGAAAAACAAAATTTTTCAACTTTTTAAGATTTAAATAAGTTTTTGAACAATTAACCGAATTGAATTGAATATAAAGTTGCCCACCATTTTATTGTATGCAAAAATTTGAAATTCTTCTAAATTATTTTCTTCAATTTTTCTAATGTTTTTATGACATACAACAAAAAAACTTTTTTAGCCATAGGGTTTTGCATTTATAAAGTTTAGCCATAGGGTTTTGCATTTATAAAGATATGTTTGTAGACTGGAAATTAACTTCTTTCAATATAAGTTTCCCAAGTGTTAAAACCAAGCACAAACTTGAAGTATCTTAATCAAAAATTTTATAACAAATCAAAATTTAAAGGGTGAGAGATCACCTAGATAATTTCACACAGAACTTTGATTTTGCAATTACAAATTTGAGGTTATGTAAAGTAACTATGTTTTCTACTAAATATTTGTTACTTTACATTAGTTAAATACCAGTGTATTTACAGTTATGATAAAATAAAATACAGTGTATTTACAATTATCTAAAAAGAAAATTTTAAGGAAATATCTTTATCAAAGAAAAAATCTTTAAATATTTTGAATTAAATATCAACAACTTATATAATTTGACATAAATATTTATAATAAAAGACTATATCAACAACTTACATTGTAAAAGATTAATAATACCTGTTTATCTTTCTCCTCTATAATTGATTGATATAATTTATTTTCTTTATCTTTAAGCATAATAACTCGTGCATGATCAGCTAAATCTCTTGCACGCTGGATAGCAAATGTCTTTTTGATATTAGCAATAACTTTTGATTCTTCTTGGGACTTTTCTAACAAAACTTTTTTAAGCTAGAAAATAAAATTACAATCAATGGATATATTTTAAATATCTTCAAACCTTGGATATCCATACAACAGACAACAGCACTTGCAATTCAGTGCTAAATTCTTGTTTGCAGGACATTTATTGTTAGTACAGTATTGGTGCCTAATATGGATTCTGATTGAACAGTGTAGTGTAGTTGTTAATGTAATTGAATCTATTGAACAGTGTCGTATAAAATTTAATTCAGTAACTTATGATTAGGGTTTGTAATCCTGTGTTAGATATTTAATCCCAGGATTTCGGGATTGCATTTACCTATTTCTGGGATCCCGGGATTAATCCCAGGATTTTTAAATAAATGTTTTTAATATATTATTTAATAATTATTTTATTAAAATTTTACTTAAATAGTATGTTAAAGTCTTCAACATATTAAGAAAGATTTTAACATACTATTGAAACTAAATTTTAATAAAATAGTTAACAAATTCAAAATATGTTTAGAAAAAAACTATTTATTAAATTACAAAGAAATTCTTTGGTTTTATAATATTATACTTAATTATTAAATTATAAAGGATTCATTATTTTTATAGATTTAATATACATATACAGACAACTTTTTATTTTTGTTGTAATAGTCATAACGCCAACAATTTCTTTTGAAATTCAAATCAAGTCCATGTTGTGCAAGCTTTTGTTCTAATAACTCAATACACTGCAGACATTGATGCTGTTATACGAATTGAGCATAAGCTTTTTAAAAATTTCGTGAGTGTAAATTGATATTCATGTAAAAGTGCATGTAAATTAACATTCAATGGTAACTCAGTGATGTCCATTTATCAAAAAAATAAGTAATTAAAAAATTACTTATTTTTTTGCTGTAATCTACAACCATTTTACGCATAGTGTTGACTGTTGTGGGTAAGCTTTTGAATACTGTAGCTTTAGGACCTATATGTATATCGCTAGAATGGCATATAACACTGAACAAATCCCATCAACGGCTGTTAATCGTCCAATTGTTGCAGGAAGTAATTTTTCTTCTTGCTCCAATTTCAGAAATTTGGTTAATGTTTTGGCTTTTTTGTTGGTGGTTTATCTGGTGTGTTTGCTGTAATGAAAACAATATCCAAAAAGACTAAAGAAATTAAATTTCAATTTAATGAAGCAGAACAGTTAATTGCTGATTAGAAAGATAGAAAATCTTAAAAAACTGAGGGCACTAGAATTGAACTTCCTTATCAAATTATTTTATCTAAATAAATTAGCCATATCTCCAAAGCCTGTTAAAGACAAAATGCAGTAATTGTATTTTTGTGAAGAAACCCTGACAGCTTTAAAAACATCTATAACACAGGAACAAGTTAAAGTTACTATTACTTTACTGTAAATTTTTATTGATTGGTAAATTATAAATGCACAAAGAATATCTGATGATACAAGATATAGATAATATAAATCATTATTGATGCATGATAAATTGTAAATGTATGAAGAATATTTGGTGATAGATAGATTAAATAGATTTTTCTAATTTTTCAAGCTGATGAAATACCTCACAGATTAAGAGGATTACCAGAACTGACTAACTTTTAACTTCCAAGATTTGATGCAGACTTACCTTGTGATGGTTGTATTTGACAGACATTCTTGTGATGGTTGAAAACTAACTGAAGAAATATTTGATGCAAGTAATCTGTGACGCTTGAACTGAGCCCTCAGTCTAGTTCAAGCATCACAGATTACATGTGCAATGGAAGTCCACAGAGAATATGAAGTACTTCTATTGAAAAGTCTTTTTATTAAACATTTAAACATTTAAAATGAAAAACATTTAAACATTTTTTATATAAAGGAGGATAAGTAACAAAAACAAAGAAAAACGAACAGATGTTCAGAATAAACACGGATCATTTTAAGAAGAAAAAGCTTATACACAAATCATAACCAACAGTAATTTTATCGTTAAAGTATACTTAAAACAAAACAGGACACATAAGTAACCATAAATCTTCATTAAATACAAAAGTTTAACTTACTTTAAAACAGATATACATATGCATAGATATATCAATATTTAAAATAAGTAAATATAAAATGGTAGATATAAGATAAAGAAAAAACATTATTGATTTTGTACAATTATATTTGCAGTGGTGGTTATAAACTTCTCCTCAAAATCGATAAAATAAATATATATATATATATATATATATATATATATATATATATATATATATCAGGGGCTTTTCTAGACCATTTTCAACAATGTTGACAGTATTTAGGCACCGATTTGGGCACTGCCCAAATTAATAAATTGAAGTCATTTTTTTTTTACAGCAAATATTGTTTATTTCACGGAAAAACGCTTATACTCTGCAATATTTCTACTAAATTTCTCCAGGACAGGAAAGGGGAGGGGGGAGGACCGCCGCCCAAATTTTTTTTTCTAGAATAGCCTCTGTATGTATATATATATATATATATATATATATATATATATATATATATATATATATATATATATATATATATATATATAATAAGATAAATATATAGAATAAAACATAAATAAAAATTTTAACAAAAATAACAAAAAAAAATAGACTAAAATCAAAATAAAATTAAATAATAAAAATTATCATACCCTAATAATAAAAAACCACAAAATAATTAACTAGATTACCAATGTGATAAATGCTGCTAGATAAAACTTTATTATAAACACTTGCTAAAATTGGTACTTATTGGATAAATAAACCCAAGCCAATAAGATATAGAAATATATATAAAATTATAAAAATAACAAAACCATACAAAGTTTAATGCCGTCATAGATACCTAGATCAAATGTTGTAAACCAATCAAAAAAACAGGTTTTGAATAAAATACAGCAACAACAAAGAAAACAGTAAACGAAATCACTAAAATGTCAAACACCAAAAACTACGTAGGGCAGGGAAAAAAAAAATATAGATATATATGTATGAAAAATGACAACTTAAAAACTTACATATTAACGTATATATATATATATATATATATATATATATACATATATGCATACATACATATATACATACACAGGCTTGGACAGGAATAGTATGCAATCACATGCTGTAACTGACCATTTGACCATGGCTGTTTTAATGTTTTAACAATTTAAACGCAATAAAAAAATCATTACGTTATAAATGACTTTTAATCGTTGATCTAAAGTTTTTATTTTACACAAAGGCTTTAAACAAAATAAAAAATTAATTTTAATGATCATTTAAAATAAATGCATTTTTTAATGTAAATAAAATGTTAACTTTGAATATTTTTACTAGGCATAAAATTTTTCTAACAAATTTAAATATTTTAAACTACTTTTTCACGTGCTTCTAAAAATCTTTTTTTTTAAGTTACTTTAAATTATAAGTTAAATTAAAATCTTCCCGTTGCAATGGAATGATTTAATTGCTTTATTTTTTTTGTTTCTATTTTTGCAAATAGTAAACATTTCAAAAGTTTTAAAGTTTTTTTCAAACACAATTAAAAACATAATAAGTAGTTTTTGCTTCAAGTTTTTTGAGATTTATTTTAAAGCTTTTCTTGTTCATAAGGAATTGTTTGCTTTTTTCTTTATTTATTTTTTTTTTTTGCTAGTTTAAGTTTAACTTAGCGTTTCTTTTGTCAGCGCATTTCTGAAATGTCTAAATCATCAAGACATTTAAACAGCCATAGTCAAGTTTTCAACAAAAAAAATAATTTGCGTGGTCAGCAATAGTGTTGGATCGCATGCCATTCCTGTTCAATCTGCATACATATACATATACATACATACACACACATACCAATGGTTGCTGAAGTAAATATTAAATGTCCCAGTAAAATAAAAACCAGTGTAATTCAATTCAAAATCCAGTATTACTAGAAACCAACGTAAAAAATTATCCCTGAACCATATCTAGCTAACCTATACTTAAAGCTATATTTAAAATTGCCTATGATGGATATAAGATCTATACATAAAATTTCTGGTTCTAAAAGCTAGCTCAGACATATTTCAAAAACAAATTTTTCTGTGTAAACATTGGATGACTTGACAAGATGACAAGATTGGATGACTTAGAAGAGACTTAGAAACGATGCAGAAAAATGGGATGTGTTTATATTGTTTGATACATGATTTACAAAACCAAAATCAATCATGCTGAAGATAGTTTCATTAACTTTTAAATGTAAGATATTTACCTGAAAAAGATTATCTTTTTAGTTATCTAAAAATAACAAACTTTTAGAAAAAAGATTTTTAAAAATTTAATTTGAGTTTTCTCAGGTGTAGATGTAGTAGCTACATTAATTTATTTTAATTGGAAACAACATAAATTAACTTATCTTTATTAATTTATTTAACTTATTGGAAACAACATAAATGCATGTTTATGCCTTAAATAAGAGGAACTGGTAATAAAGCATGGTATTATTTTCTGACAATTTGCATAGAATAAATGCTTTAACAGCTCAACCATCATAAAATATTTTATTTGTGACCTTTGAAAACCTTTTTTCTATTACTTTGCACACTAAATGAGCTTTGTCTTTGTGTCCTTTGTCTAACACTTTGCTTAAGATATTCACTGTGTGTCTACTGTCCAACATTTTGTTTTCTCTGATTGAATATTATTTAACACTTTCAACATAGTACTCTCTGTGGACCTGTTGACTTATTTGTTGAACTTAAATGAAAACTTGACAAACACTTTTGAAATTTTTTTTAAATAAAAAAAATTAATTAACTTTTTAAACAAAAATCTTTATTTAAACTGTTTCAAGTTTATTCTATATCATTATTAATTAAAAATTACCTTGATACTTATTTTTTAATTTTAAAACAAACATTTTAAAAAAATTTTATTTAAAAAAAAATCATACTGCATCATTCCAATTGCACCTCAATTGCTCAATTTGCTCTTCAAGGGTTTGAACTAAGGATTCAAGTTCAACATTTCGGTTTATTAGATGTTTGAATTCCTCTTCACCTTTTATTGAATTTAATGTTAACTAAATGAAAAAAATAAATAAAAGTATAGTCACAATAATAAATATTGGGTTGGTGCTTACAGACCTTTTAAAAGTGTTTTAAAAGATCCGTAAATAAAGATGAATTGATATTTACTCTATCATTTTACAAACTTGTGTAATTTAATATTCTAAATCAATTTAATTGTAAAACTCATTGTAAAACTCTTAATAACAAACTTTCTTCACTTCATTACTTTTTTGTTTAGACTTTTCTAAAACATTTTTGACTAAAGATTATCATCTTCTTTGCTTAATCATCTTCTTAGCTCCTCATCATCTTTGCCTTACCATTTCATCAATGTTGTATACAAACTTGTGTGTAAAATTTTTTATTTAAACTTGTTTTTAAAAGTTAGGCATATTATGAAGGTCAACCAATAAGTATTTAACCAAACTTAAAATATTAAAATTTATAAAAAGTAACATGTAATTTCTAAAAAAGCTCACTTTAAATTGTAGAAATTTATTTTTGTGTTAAATATTGCACAAACCTTAATTAAAAATTAAAAAAGGGCTATGTAATAATTGTGAAAAAAAAGTTTTTCTCATAATTAATAATATTTATAAATATTAAAAACCTGTTTTTTAAAATCAAACTTAACTTGATTTTAAAAAGCAACAAAAATTATGACTTTTCTTTACACATTTCATATTTTTTCACATACATATTGTAAATAATAATTTTGCTAACTTGATAATAAGTATATTTATAAATGGAAGTTTTCATTAATATTTTTTTTTTTTTTTTTTTTTTTGTAATTATCAGCAAGAGAGCTAAATAAATGATATTAAAGCTGTATATATTTGAATGATATCAAAGTTGTATATATTTGAATGTCAAAGCTGTATATATTTGAATGATATCAAAGCTGTATATATTTGAATGATATCAAAGCCGTATATATTTGAATGATATCAAAGCTGTATATATTTGAATGATATCAAAGCTGTATATATTTGAATGATATCAAAGCTGTATATATTTGAATGTCAAAGCTGTATATATTTGAATGATATCAAAGCTGTATATATTTGAATGATATCAAAGCCGTATATATTTGAATGATATCAAAGCTGTATATATTTGAATGATATCAAAGCTGTATATATTTGAATGATATCAAAGCTGTATATATTTGAATGATATCAAAGCTGTATATATTTGAATGATATCAAAGCTGTATATCATTTGAATGATATCAAAGCTGTATATATTTGAATGATATCAAAGCTGTATATATTTGAATGATATCAAAGCTGTATATATTTGAATGATATCAAAGCTGTATATATTTGAATGATATCAAAGCTGTATATATTTGAATGATATCAAAAATATTTGAGATAAAGTAAAAATTAGCTACATAATATTTACTACTAAAAGTTTCATACATTAGCAATCATTGAGTAAAAATACAACTTTTTTTTTAAAGATTTCATATACTTATTATACAAAAGTAACAAAAACAACTATAAAGCTGTTATAGTTTGCAAACGTGGTTTAATTTTTAATCTTTGGGTTTTTGGCTGTCAAAAACCCAAATTAAGGGAAAAAAAAACAACTTATTTTTGTTGTTTTTTTAAATAACTCTTGGGAACCTTTGACATTTCTTAAAGTTTTTTGTGGAGGCAAAGTAAACATTTTTTTGTGTTGTTACTAAGTGTTACTGTTACTAAGTGCAGAACTTTTTAATCGTTAACCAGGTAAAGTTGGGTGTTTTTTTGAGGTTTTCTTTTATTTTATTTTGAGGGTTTTTTTATTTGTATTTGGAATGGGCAGTTAAATTATCCAGTTTTTTATTTTTGAAAAAGCATTTGTGATTAGCCCATTGTTTCTTCTATTTGTCTTTTGATTGGCTAATATATACTTTATCTGGAGTGTTAGGGGGTAAAATTATACATTTATAAATAACATTTGAGATTTTGCTTATTCCTTTCATTGGTCAGTTTTGTTTATGCAATTGCATGGTGGGTATTCATCTGAATTTTCAGGTATAACTTTTTAGTTTTGACTTTATTATTCTGTCAATATTTTTGATGCAGCTGTAGCTCACTTTAATTGTATTTCGATTGAATCATTTATTTAGGAGGTGGGATGTCAAAAAATGTTTGTCAATTAATTTAAGGAAGATTTGCGTAACATTGGTAGAATTGTTTTGTATGGGGGGCTGAACCATATTATTATTATTTTTTCTTTTTGGCTTTGCCTTTTTTGAGTATTTTAAATTGAAACCAGAAAAGTTGTTTCTTTTTAGTTCCAATTCATATTGTGGTTGATTTGATTAACCTGTTTTCATTTGAATAGTTTTGTGTCTATCTGTCGCTAATTGAGGTTGGGTTTGTGTTAGTATTTGAGGAGGATGGTTGAAATCAGTGTGGATGTGACCTAGTTTTTCATTTTGTTTTTTAAAAAGGTTGGTACAGATTTTTTTTTAGATTGAAGGATACATCTAAAAAGTTGACTGAAAGGTTTTTTTAAGTACTACTATTTTAAAACTGTTTTAAAAACTTCAACAATATTTTTTTATAAATTTGTGAGTCAGTTTATTTTACTACACCATTGTTTTATTATCAGACAATCACCATGGTATATTCCAATTTATTTATTATTGTAGAAAGTGAGTTTAGTATATATAGGCTCACTAGTTTACAAATATCCACACACAAATGTGAATCATTTGTGTGTGGATATTTGTGAACTAGTATATCAAATAATATCGAAATACAATTTAAGTGAGCTACAGCTCCATCAAAAACATTGACAGAAAAATAAAAAAAGTTACAACTAAAAATTCAGATGAATACCCACCATGCAAAAGAAACTAATGGACTAACAACAATTTTCATAAATAAAAAACTATTATATTTGTTTAAAGCGATTTATAATTACTTGTATACATTTATAATTATTTATAATTAGTGTTAAAAAATTTACATATTTTTTACACAATGTAAAAAAAAATTTAATCATCATGTAATAAAATCAAAATTAACTTCTCACTGTTTCATAACTTTTCTTAACTTTGTAAAATTAACGATACTTCTCACTGTTTCATAACTCTAAAAGACAACAAAGAAAGCTTCCTAAACAAACCGATAATTTGACTTATAAATCCTGTCAAAAATGAGGTCAAAAGATTTTCAAAATACATTTTAGGGTAATTTCAAATCAAATCACCCAGCCCATTGAATCATGCGTCTTCCTTTTTTTTCTCTCTTTCTTCTTTCTCTCATCTTCTCTTTTTTTTCTGAATTGATTACTATTTTTAAAAAAACATCGCATGCAAAATTTCAATAAAAAATGTTGAGCAGTTGACAAGATATGACAATTTTAATATTGACCAGGTTTAATATCGCCAAAAAAGATAAACTGGAACTTATCACTTTTGTCATTCCATAATAAACCCAAAACCTTTACGCAATTAACTTCCGCAACATTGCTTCTATTTAATACAAATTTAGCATAACTGTCTTCTGTCTTATTTAATAAGATTTGCATATTTTCCTTTGCTGCAATGAACTTATTTAACTCTGCTGAATTGCAAAACCATTTCTGCAAATTAAATCCATTTTTTTTCATTGCTTCTTTTAAAAATTCATAAAATTGAACAACTTTACATCAACATATTAACATCAAAACATATAACATCAAAAATTTATAAATTGAACAACTTTACTGACTGACACCAAAGAATCATCAACATATAAACCTCCTCAAAACTTTTCAGTAAAATTTTTTAATGTATCTAAATAATTCTTCATATGCTTATTAATTGTTGCATTTAACAAAAAGGGACTGCTGAAATCACCAGCAGTCCCTTTTTGTTAAATATTAAATGCAATGCAGTCCCAAAACTATTCAAAGAAATCAGTAAACAATCAACATTCTTATCGTTGTGTTTTTTATCATTGTATCATAAATATCTTAATAAATCTTTATGCTCATCGCAAATGACAACATTTAGAAATACTTGATGGATACCTGATATTCAGATATCTAACAATCTTGAACATGCGAAATTGTAAAAGTGTACTATAAATACATGTCATTAAATATAGATCAGTATATAATTTTTCATTATTTGAAGGATCATCTTCCTTTGTTTAGCCAATTAAAAACAACACACAACTTTATTGTTTCCTTGTCATCCCAATGTACTGCACAATATGGTAAGTAATGAACTTTTCCAGGTTCACCTGGATCATGGGCTCACTCTATAATCATTTTTGTATGAAGTAATCCCTTCATGGTACCGTTATTTTAACACGACATTTGTAAATTTGGTAGCAACTTTACAATTGTTAGGTTCCTATCAAACTTGTCTGAAAAAAGTTCTCTTGGGCACCAATGTCAGATGGCCCACAAATAATCCACCCTAAAATGCTTTCAAGAGCAACTGGACCATTTCTGCAACCTCTTATTATTTTTCCAGTAATTACTGAGTAATAAAAACCAACCAATATCTAAACCAACTAAGATTTTATCAGATGTTTCTTAATGAATAAGATTCAGCTAATTTTATTCTATTTAAATATAGATGTTTTTTCTGTAAAAGATTGTTTGGAATCTTTAAAGGCAAACATGTAAAGGGAATACATATATGGGCTTCCATATAAATACAAATAACATCTAGGATTTTAAGTAAGCCTTCATCAGATACGAATCTTTTAATAAAAAAACTTTCTGAACATATCTTCTTTAACTTCAATTAATCATGAAATGCATCAGTAATATAGTTTCGATGACTACATCCACCAAATAATACTCTATTGCAACTGGATAGATTGATTTTTGGGTTCTTAACTGTAGTATTAGCAGATTGCAGAATAACATGATTGTTAGTGGCTGAATGCCGATTTTGATAAATAATTGCATAACTTTGAACTTAAAGATTTCTCCAAGACCTTACCTCATCATTTTTAAAAAGTCTTGAAATAATTATGCATAGTTCATGTGGAATTCTCTCAAAATTAATGGTGGTAAGAAGTGATCCATAAGTACATGTTTCAACATTTAAATATTTCAAGTTTCTGATATTTATGTCAAGCTTGTCATACATTTGACGGAGTTTTGATTTTTAACGAATTTTAAATCTTTTAAACTGAATTTATAGATCTTAAATCATCCATTTAAGCAGCTGTCAAACTTTGAGCATTACCAAACTTATCCTTTAATAGTTGAAATGTAAAATATTAAATTTAGTTTATAGACTCCTTAAAAATAAAAAAATAAAAATTTTGTTATATTTAAGGAAGTCTTCATTATATGATAACTTAGTTATTTGATCTTAACGACTGAAAAAAACATCCTGTTTTGTTTTTATATAAAAACTGATTAAGTGTGATATTGATGCGTATTTATTTAAAAAAAATTTTGACAACTAAATTTTGTATAAGTTTATAATAACTAGTTTATAAAAATTTTTACCAATAAATGTTGTTCAGTTATAGAACAGCATTTGGTAAAATTTTACCAAAGTAACAATTTGATATATATATATATATATATATATATATATATATATATATATATATATATATATATATATATATATATATATATATATATATATATATATATATACATATATATATATATAAAGAAAATTAACAATATCTATCAGTGTAAAAAATTATACAACAGAGGGATTCTGAAAAGGTTTGAATTATTTTTATTTTAAAAAAAAAATTTTTTAACTGAAAATTAAGTAGGAAAGAAGAATTCTTTTGTTTTTTAGGAAATACATTCATACTAAGTAATTTATTATAAGATGTGTTCTATTGGCTTAATGACATCAGATGCATGCAAAGGCCAACAAGATGTTATTGAAACTTTAAGCAATGAAGAAAAAATAACTATATCATTACGCTGTAACATTGAACTATCAAACTTAACAATATTATGTGAAAGACATACTACAAAATATTTGAAAATGTATCCTATATGGCAGAAAGCATGCTGTGATTCATTCCATAAACATACAAAGAAAATTACAAGTAAGAAGAAGTAGAATTTAAATACTTTAATATTTTTAATTTGTATTTTTCAAAACATAAACAATGTTTTAAACAATTGTGCAGATAAGCTTTATACAGTTCAATTACTTTTTAAACAATTACTTTTAAAAAATCTCAAAGTAGTTACAATAAATGAATCACAAATCATGATGAGAAGAAGTTTAAATATTGCTCCTGGAAAGAAACTTTGCAAACCTTGTAAGCAAAAGATTGCCAGACAAGCAGATCTTAAGAAAGAGAAGCAAAGTTAGGTTATTTTACTATTTTTTTAAAATTACTTTTAGAAAATCTTAAAGTAGTTACAATAAATGAGTCACAAGTCATGAAGTAGTTAAAATATTGTTCGTGGGAACAAACTTTGCAAACCTTGTAAGCAAAAGATTGCCAAAAAAGCAGATCTTAAAGAGGTGAAGCAAAGTCAGGGTAAACAAGATGAGGATTTTCTAATATCATCATTCAAATCAAAAAGACAGGAGATCGATGAAGAACTTGATAATTTTACTATATCTCCTCTAAAATCTCATTTAAAGTCATCAAGACATATACTGCCAGAAGGAAAGTGAAAAGTTGTGCGCATCAACAAAATGGGAACTAATGTTACTAGAAAAACTGAAGGTCAATTAAATGTTCCCTCAAAACTGTGTTATGAAACAAATAACATGAAAAAGAAGGCTGAAAACTTTGATGATGAGCTTGATAAAAGAAAAAATTCTATGTTCTGACAAAAGGACTATTGTTCAACTTCTAACACTGGCACCCCCAAGTTGATCAATATTAGAAATACAAAATAACTTTGCAGTTACAGAATACTAAGCAAAAATGGCTAGACAAATTTTTAATAAAAAAGGATTGTTAGCTATTTCTCCGTTGTATAAAGGTAAAGCCTTACACAAAGAAATAGAAGATTCTGTTAAATTTTTTAATGACTTGGGTGATTTATGTAGAACTATGCCTGGAAAAAAAGATTATGTTGGCATTCAAAAGAATTTCCATAAACAAAAAAAACTGCTTTTGTGTAATTTAAAGGAACTATATGTATTATACAAAGAAAACAATCCAGAAATACAAATAAGTTACTCAAAATTTGCTTCATTTATACCAAAGTGGTGCATTTTGCCAGGTGCAAGTGGTACACATTCTGTTTGTGTTTGTTCTTATCACCAAAATGCTAGTAGATGTCTTAAATATTGGATGAAGTATAAGGTTTTACTTTTGAAAACCGTTTGCTCAGTAGAAAACAAAGAATGCATACTTTCACATTGTGATAATTGTCCTGGTAAAGAACCCCTTACCAAATATTTGTATGAGATTTTTGGAGAATACGAAGATGATTTTGACACTACAAGCAATGGCAAACTACTGATCATGCAACACTATTGAGTTTAACAGCAGATGTTCCAACATTTGTTGAATTTTTTTGAACATTAGTATCTTGCTTTGAAAAGCTACAAGCTCATTCTTTTATTGCTCACTCTCAATCATAGTACCTTAACCAACTAAAACAAAATATGGATCAATCAAACATTATCATTATTAGCAACTTTGCTGAAAATTATTCTTTTGTAGTCCAAGATGAAATACAAAGCTATTATTGGAACACCCATCAATGTTCTTTACATCCATTAGTGTTATACTATATCACTAGATATAATATATCACTAATGGATGTAAAGAACATTAGTGATATACTATATCACTAATGTTCTTTACGAGATGATAAAGGTGTGCTGAAACATATCTCTTACTGTTTTATTTCAGACAACATTACACATGATGTAACTTATGTGTACAAAATATTTCAACTAATCATACCAATATTAAAAATAAAACTTTCCAATATGTCCAAATTACATTTATTCACTGATGGTTCCGCAGGACAGTACAAAAATTGTAAAAGCTTTTACAATCTATGCCAACTAGAGAGCGAATTTGCCCTTAAAGTTGAATGGAACTTTTTTGATACGTCTCATGGAAAATCACCATGCGATGGGATTGGTGGTACTGTAAAAAGATTAACAGTGCAATAAAGTTTAAAACGACCATACAGAAACCAAATTCTCACATCAGAAGCTATGTATGAATTTTGTATTGAGAAGATCAAGGTTGTTAACTTCATTTACATAAAGGGATTGGACTTACAATTGCAACGTAAAGAGCACAAAGAAAGGTACACTCGTGTAACAACTCTACCATGTACTCGTAGCTTTCATCAATTTATACATCTTGGATATAACAGGGTTGGGGCAAAGAGGTGTAGTACGGACACTAATTATACAATAATCCACAATCTTAAAAAGAAACAAGATATATTTCAAATTGATACTGTCACTTTAGGAGGTTATGTAGCTGTAGTCTATGATGATAAGTGGTGGATCGGCATTGTAACTGAAACCAACCTAGAAGAAGTTGATGCTAAAGTCAAGTTTCTTCACTCGAAAGGTCCATCAATCTGTTTTAACTGGCCTGAAAGACGACTACTGTTTTATTCCCAACACCAACATATTGAAAAAACTATCTGTTCCACAAGCTTGCTCTAGTTCTGGTAGAAACTATGTGTTTGAAAATGCTGAAATAGAAGAAGTGCAAGTAAAATAGGAACAATATTGTGAATAAACACAGTCAAAATAATTTACATCATCGATACCTTTAAAAATCATGTATATTTAAGTAACTTTTTAAATTATGATTAACTTATTTTCATTTTATTTACAAATATTGTTTGGGAATTTCTTGAAAAAGTAATACATCTTTGAAATTAAAGTTCTATATGTTTTAGTTGTTTTTCCAGTTAGATTTTTTGTGCCTAGTAAGATTATAAGCAGCTAAAAAAATTTACAGCAAAAAAAAAAAAAAAAATTTGACGCGGGTGTATTGAGATATTGGGCCCCAAAGTTGGTTTAAAGAAACTAGTTGTTTTATTAATTTTTAATCATGTTCCTTCTATATTTCAGCATTTTAAGTACATTTATTAAATTCAGCATCAAAAAAACATTATATATGTTTATTTTCATACTTTCGCCATTTTTATTTCTTATTTTTTTAAGAAAAATATTTTTTCAGAATGTTATGAAAACTGGGTCATTTTGGGAAACCAGGTCAATATTAAAATTGCAGTATCTTGTCAACCGCTCAACATTTTTAGCTGAAATTTTGCATGCAATATTTTTTTATAGTTAGGAATGTGTTAAAATATAACACAAAAAGAAGACACATGGTTCAATAGAGTGGGTGATTTGATGTGGAATTACCCCATATTCTTTTATATGTTTACCAATAAACCGTAACTTCTCAATGTTAACTTCACATTTTTGAGGGAACATTGAGGTGACTTTCAATTTTTCTAGATATGTTATTTACCATTTATTTAATGCATGCAACTTTTTGCTTTCCTTCTGAGAATATATGTTTTGATAATTTTAAATGAGATTTTAGAAAAGATCAAATTTTAGAGATTTTTGTTGATTTTTTTACTTTCAATGATGAAATTACAATTATTAAGTCATCATCATCTTTTGCACTGCTTCCTCTTTTGGAAGATCTTCTCTTCTGGCAAACTTTTGTTTATTAAGGTTTGGAGAGTTTCTTCCCAGGAGCGATATTCAAGCGACTTTTAATCATGACTCTTTTATTGTCTTATTTCATTATATTGTCTTTACTTCAAGAATTTCTAAAAATAATTTCATAAAGCTTATGAAAGCTTTACTTTTGCACAGATTTCTTTAAAACTTTTATTATTTTTATTCTTTAGAAAGAACAAAATAAAAAAGTTATATTATTTAGTAATATATTTTTATAACTAGTGACTTTCAGTTACTTACTAGTGACTTTCTTTCGATGTGCGTTGAATGGATCACAACAAGCTTTCTGTCATATAGGATACATTTTCAAATATTTTTAGTAGGTCTTTCATTTAATAATAAGTTTGGTAATTCAATGTTACAGGGTAAATATATTTAACTGTTTTTTCTTTATTGCTTAAAGTTCCCAATAACATCTTGTTGACCTTCACACGCTTCATTAAGTTAACAGAAAATATCTTAATAAAATAATTTACTTGGTATAATCCATAAGAAGAAAATATATTTTTTTAATTTATCTTTACAAATAAATTTTTTTCTGTAAAGAAAAAACGGGAGGATGAATAAGCGCAAACTTCATAAGTGCAAACTAGCATAAGTGCAAATAAGTGCAAACTGGCATAAGTGCAAAGCCTTGCAAAAAATGACATATGTACAAATTGGCATAAGTGCGCCAAAAAAATTTTCAAACATTAGAATAAGTGCAAACTGTCATAAGTGCAAACTGGCATAAGTCTGAAGCAGTCACAAAAACTGGCATAAGTGCGAATAGGCATAAGTGCGAATAGGCATAAGCGCGAATTGGCATAAGTGTGCTGAATAAAATTGCAAATATTGGCATAAGTGCAAATTAAAAAAACTATAAACCAAATTTAATACTTAATCAAAATTAAAATTGAAATATCTTGGCAACCATTTAACATCTTTGGCCATAATATTTTGTGTAAACTTTTCTTTGTAACATTTAACAGTCAAATAAGTTTGAAGCAAATATGAGGACCCATAGTTCAAAAATTCCTAAATTTTGGGTGATTTGATGTAGAATACCCTTTATCTAATATTAGTTCTAAGCTGAAAATG
>NC_088929.1:22437500-22455000 GCF_038396675.1 Hydra vulgaris
ATCAAAAGTATCAGAAATATTCTTACTTTTATAACTACTCTCAGTTCCAGTCGAAGGGAAATCTGAATAACCTTTCATAACTCTAAGTGATGAACCTGGAGAAAAAATAGTTGAAAATGGTAATCTAATGGGATCAATTTTTATTTATATTTAATTAATAAAAATTTATGAAATTTTATAAGTAACTGAAGTATTTAAGATTTTGAGTAACTAAGTTTTGGTAAGATTTATGTTGCTAAACTCATTTTAATTTTAATATTTTAAAGAATTCATAAAAAAATATGCACCAAATAAAGTATTTTTTTATTATTAATTAAGAAAATTAGCATTAAAAATACATAGAACGAACGAAAAAATTTCAGTTACTTTTTTTAATTTTCGAAAGATTTTCTACTTTTCGAAATTTTTAAACTTTTCAAAACAATAATAATAAACAAATAAAGAATTCAAAATTATAACGCGGTAAGTTTTTCGGTTCGGTACATTATTATGAAATCGAATTTATATCGCAGGAGAGAGCGGGGATATTTCGGACACGGGAGACAATAGACACTTGAAAATCTTTCTCCTCATTGAAGAACATTCTTATTGAAACATGTTGGTAGAAATACCAACATGTTTACATAAGAAGACTTAGATAATAAGATAGAATTTTAAAACAGTTGACAGTTTCCCGCAAAACAGGTTTTAGAGTGAACCAAAAATTTTTTAGCTCTTTGATGAAAGGTTTTCGTTTACGTTAAGTCATTCAGATCTCCTTCAGAGTTCATGAGATTTTTTTTTTAAACAAACGGTTACCTACGGATATTTGGGAATGTAAATATTTATAATATATAAATGGGTTTGTAACAGTTCCTTTAATTTTTTCAATACACTCTATGTGGGTAGGCTCCAGAGAGACCGTCCAAAGTCTTCCCCAGAGGATAAGAAACATTACAGCTATAATAATATTTTATTAGAATGTCTTAATTTTTTTTTCTTTTTTTTTTTTTTTCTTTTTTTTTTATGTTATCGATTATAAAAACATTACCAGAAACTTTTAGAGAAAACCAATCGTACATTTTCATTTAAAAATTCAAGAAAAACCGCAAAAGATGACCAAACAAATAGTTTAAATATCAGAAAAAGTATGATAATATGGAGAATAATGGCTTTTTGACCATATCAAAAAGACTAAACTTCAAGACTAAACGGGATCCTGGGGTTGAAGCGGGACGTCCTGGTGTATGGCTAAACATAGTTAGTATTTACTGGAGAATTGTATGCATCATACATGCGTACTCTAGATTCCCATCAATTTCCAGATCCTCCAATAATATGCATTCTAATATATTTAAGATCAACACTTCAAAAAAAAAAAGCTGGACTTATAGCGACCGTATTTAAAAGAAAATACGGTACTGTTAAAGGGTTAAAGCATTATCAGAGGTTGATAATATATACAACCTTGGACACCATATAACGAAAATAATTATACATTATTTCCTGGATTTGATGTGAATAGTGTATGAATATACTGTTCATCTGGTTTAGAAGACTTTTATCTTTCTTCGTGGAACGGTGCTAATATTAATTCATTTAATAATGAATCATCTGGACTAATGTATCAATCAAAAGCAATAAATGATTCTACAACTACTATCTCATTTTACAGAAATTTTATTAATTCCATGCCTATTGCTACTACTGGAAGAAGATTAGTAGTTACATTAAACTCTGAGGATGCATAAGAGGGACAATCTGGAAGTTTTGCTGTAATAGGACATGTTTTCTTTTACGCGTAGCTTTATTACATTTACGCTTAACTTTAAAAAATCAATTTAAAATTAAAAAAATTTTTAGCTCAGAAATTATAGTTATGACGTAACCATAATATAATAATATATTATGGTTGCTATACTACCATTATTTTATTTTTATATTATTTTATTTTAGCTCAGAAATTATGGATAGGTTTATGGTTGAAATGAGTTAAGAAATTATGGTTATGATAATGGTTGAAATAAGTTAAGAAATTATAGATGAAATTTTAGCTTAAATATGATATGAAGTATTATATTTAAGCTATAATTTTATTCATAATTGGTTGGAGTTATGGTAGAAAAATAATGAGCTGGAATGCCGCCTTTATACTACTAACATTTATACTACTAACATTTTTATAACTAGCGAGAAATCACAGGAAAATGTATGCTTGGCGCGAAGACCTCTTTTCCCCCACGGTGAGAGAAATTGCAGGAACAGTAGTGGAAACCCCACCACTGCTCCTACAATTCCTATTAATTCCTATTAATTGAAAAATCATTTTTATTATCTTTAGATAATAAAAGAAGAATTTTACTCTACTTTATTTTACTTTAAAGACAAATATGTTGAGCTTTAGAGCAAGCAAAATCTGTGATACTAAGCAAAGGCATTCAGTGTAACGAACATTAAAGTTACTAATAACAACAATATTGGTTGATGAATAATGAGAAATGGTTTGTTCAATATAATAAGAATCAGCATCAAAAAAAGTACAGTCTTGGGAAGAAGGAGAACGATAAAGAACAAAAAGAAAGGTGGTCGAGTGAAGAGAAGATTAGCACATAGTGGTCCGTTTGGGCAGTTTGTGGACGAACTTTAATATCTTTTAAAAACAAGTCATAAATACCTCGGATTTGCATTATGAGTTGTTACATATGTGTATACAGTAGCAACACAAAAAAAAAAGTTGAGGGAGGGGGGATGAGGTGTTACAACATCACTCTTTGTTGGGTTTCTTAAAACCGAGAGCTTTTTTTTTATTTGGTTTATATCCTTACTATATATGCATAAGGTATCAAGATTAACAAAGAAGCTCTCATTAAACTGGAAAAAAAATAAACTTTAAATATATAAATAAGTTAAATAATTAAATGCAGATAATTATTAAAAAATATTTATCAATTATTCAAATATTACTACATTTACCCAGTTGGCACGGGACGTAAAACAGACGTCTTTCATACGTCTTTTGAATGTTTTTTTTAAGTCCCGTGCCCACTGGGTATGATCAAAACTAAATTTTGTATAATGAATAATTTCTATTAGGTCTTGAAGTTAGTTTCCGCGTTTTTTTACGCTTTTTAAACTACGTGAAACTAAACAAACTAAAAACAATACTTTTATTCAAAATAATTTCCTTCATTAATAACAACATTTTTCCAAAGTTTAGGTAATTTATGGATTCCATCATAATAAAACTTTTCTGGTATGGCTGCCATCTATTTATAGAGCCATTTATAGACGTCTTGACGATCTTGAAAGCGCTGCTCCGCTAAACCATGAGCCATTGACCGGAAAAGGTGATAATCCGATGGGACGATGTCCGGAGAGTATGGCGGGTGCGGTAAGACTTTCCACTTGAACTCTTTTAGCGTGTCTTTTACCACTTTTGCGACATTCAGCTTTGCGTTATCATGATGCAGTATAAGTTTTTCTTGTCGATCCGCCCATTATGGTCTCTTTACTGCAATTTCATGACGCAACTGCGCTAACTGATGTTGATAGCGATTCGCAGCGACTGTTTCGCCTTGTTGAAGAAGCTCATAGTATAGTATGCTGCGTTGATCCCACCATATGCACTGAAAGACCTTTTTCCCGTGAATGTTCGATTTTGCACTCGAAGTTGTTGTTTTACCGGGACTAACTCACAATTTTTTTCGCTTCGGATTGACGTAGTACACCCATTTTTCATTGCCAGTTATGATGCAATGTGAAAACGACTTTCTTCGAAATTTGACCAGCAAGATTTGTGAAGTTATTTTTCTCTGCTTTTTGTTGCGTTATGACAGCTCATAGGGCACCCATATTCCTTACTTCTTAATCTTCCGCATTGCTTTCAATAAAAAAGAAACGGCCTTTTGAAACACAGAAGCAACTCGCGGCATCTCTCGGCGTGACGCCGAGAGATGCCGCGAGTTGCTTCTGTGTTTGAGCCAAATCTTCATTCAATAAAGCTAGAAGTTGTTCGTCTTCGAATTTTTTTGGTTGTCCTGGCCGATTTTTTGTCGTTGATGTCAAAATCGCCTAATTTGAAATGCTGAAACCATTCTTGGCAGGTTCTTAAGAATGGAGCAGCATTGCCGTAAGCTTGGGCAAGAATTTGGTACGTGTCTGTGGCTTTCTTCTTGAGTGGAAAAGGAAAAGAAGAGTTTCCCGCGAATGATATTTTTCCTGCACGTTGATATCTTCTAATCTAAAAATAACACATATTTATAATGTTATATAGAGAAAGTCATATATTGATAGAACGTTGATAATACAGAGAACTTTAAAACTAAAATTCGTTACATAAAAATAATTTTATTTTGACAAAATAGAGCAACAAAAAACGCGGAAATTAACTTCTAGACCTAATAGAATGTAAATCATTCAATATTGAAAACATTTATTGTTAACTTTTTTTATGTAGATTTTACTGTCATGAGTAAGTTTAAACCTTTTAAATTGTTTATTTTAATTGTAATGGTATACCATTACAGTTAAAATAAACAATAACATCCAGGTATACTCGGATAGTTATTGTACTACTATATAATATAAAAGTTTTTAAAGATGACTCTGTTTGTAAAAAGGTATTTTTATTCCGAATTTAGATAGCTCCGTCAGATTCCAGTTTACCCTTTACTCTTAAACATGACCAGATTTTGTTTCGATTAGTGTATTTAACGACCATCAACAAGAGCCAAGATCAAACATTTAATCGCCTTGGTGTTTTTCAGAAAAGGTGGGCAACTATTAGTAGCGCGTTAAAGAACAAAGCATTTGCTATTTTTTCTTCACATTTAATAAATATATTTCTGACAATAATATCGCATTTACAAACGTTCTAAATAAATATCTGTTAATAACATGGTTTAATTTTTGAATTAAATTTTGTATTTTTAAAGGTGTTTTTTTTAAAATATGTGACGCATCTGACCAAAACCAGTCGGATGTCGCGTTATGTTATATTGAGAAAACCATCAAAACAACTCAAAAATTCAATTTTTATCATTTTTTTTTTTTTTGCATAATTGTTTACATAATTATGTAAACAATTATGCAAAAAAATAATGATAAAAATTGAATGTTTGCGATGTCTTAATGGTTTTCTCAATATAACATAACGCGACATCCGACTGGTTTTGGTCAGATACGTCACATATATCTTTCACATTTAATCTTTTTAGTTGCAGATTGGTTATAAGCTGATATATATAAACATACCATCTTACTATGAAAGCAAGTTTTTTTTAATAGCTTTGGATGTTTGGATTAGGGTTATCTAAGAAAAGCCATAATATATCGAATGGCCAAACAAGTGTTTTATCTTGCGAATTCACAAGTATTGTTTTGCAAAAAAACTTGTTACTTTGGTTTTGCATAAAAAGATATATAAAAGCAATATTTTTAAATTATAGAATTTTTTGTTTGCTTTTTTTTTTTATCCCGTTTAAGATTATTATTTTTTTTTCTTAACTTAATGGATATTATCTTGAAAGAAGATACTTAATATTTGAAAATACAAAATAAACTTAAATATTTTTGATTTATCAATAAAAATACATTGTTTATTTAACTATAAACAATATTGAAATTATCAAAACTGAATTTGTTTCATCAATCAAAAATGAATTTGTTTTTTTATTATAAAAGACTATTTAGAAGTCTTATTCTTGAATAATTAGAAATTTTGTTTTACAGAAGTGAAATTTAATTACTCAATTAATAATAAAAGCTCAATTTTTATTTTGGACATGTTCAGTGACGGATTTTAGTGTTTGAGATTACCTCAAAGCAACAAAATTCTATGTTTTGAACGAATTTATTTAATTTCTATTAACATATATATGTATATAAAGTTAAAGAGCAAATTTTTTTTCCTTAATTTATTCTTTTGAATTTAGTTCTTACGATGCTTAAATGACGTAAGAAATTTCAAGGTAACCAAAGCAAATAAAAATGATTTAGGCGTAGTTGCTCAATTCGTAAAAAGAGATAAACTTTGCTATAAATTAAACTAAAATAATTGTTCTAAAATTAGGAAAAAGTTCTTCTATAATTCGTACATTATCAAAGGTTGTGTTGAGAACGACCTTAAAATTTAGTCTGTTTCACCAGTATCAATTAAAAGATTTCCTTGTTTATCTTTTACCCTCAGCCTTCCGTTGGAGTACTTTGTCTCTTGTCTTCCATCCTCATATATAGTTTTCACAGTTCCGTTTGGATACTCACGCTTCTAAACGTTAAAAAAAAGATATTAAGGTTTAGATTATCATATATCTTCAATAAAATTTTTAACTAATATATTACTAATTAAATATATTAAATGTATTACTAATTAATTAAAACTAATATATTACTAATTAAATAAATTACTATTTAAATTTATAAAAAAAAAACTGAATTTACAAAACTCTTATGTCGTAAAGGTATGTCATTTTGACATCAAGCCTCGCAATCGTGCAATCAAATGAAAAGACTGGAGGCGACTTATTTTTATAAGTTTATTCTTTTGGAAACATGCTCAAAATAAAACATAGAATAAAGGATTAATATTACTTATTCTTTAATTTAAAAAAAAAAAAATAATGATAATAATATTTGTTTATTGAAACAGCATCTTCAATACCATTAGTGTAAGTTCTTACCTAGAACGCGACGTAGTCAACTTTATATAGTTTTTAATAAATTAGAAAAGAATAAGTTAAAAAATATCAGCAAGCATGACAAATTGATAAAGATTTGTTTTAAATAAAAAGCTAGTTAAATTTGATAAATTTCTTAACGTTTGAGATATTGCATAGATTTTTTGCACAAATATTTTTTTAATAAATATTATAGGACGAGTATTTTTGGTACTTTAAATGACAACTCCGCGCATAAATTAAATTTGCAGAAAAGCAATAAAACTTTTAAATTGTTCCTGATTAAGTACTGGGTTCGTTTTCAAAGATGTCAGGTTTTCTTCAAAAAAACACAACACAATTTCATCCTTTTACAGACTACGGAGATATAGATAATTTGTTTAAACAAGACAATATGATTAGTGAGTTTAATTGTAACGCTCTCAGTTTCCCAAAATGTTTTCAATCATCAATTAAATGCTCTACTTCACCAAATATAATTATCATTAAACGATTACAGCATGGAGTGTTCTGACAAGTTTCTTTGAGTCATTCTGAGCATGACCATAGATATTTCCATTTTTCATATCGCTTTTCACATAAAATGGTTTTTTTAACATATACCACATTCACCATTATAAATAAAAAAAAAAAATTTTTCCCTTTAACATATACAACATTAGCCATTATAATTTATGAGCGTAGGTAGTAGAAAGTCATTTGTAAAATGCTTATAATAATACTGGAGATACAAATATATATTCAAATGCTCAAACAATAATATCTGGTGGGTGCAAAGACTATTCAAGAGTGGTAGTTTTTGTTGCAAATAATTCTTCTTGTAGAACTTTTACACTTCTACTAGAATACCTTATTTAACCCCTCTAAGAACCCTTTTCAACGTTATAGAAAGTCTGGCGATAACCTTTTTTTATCCACCAAAAATCATTAGCTTGCCAATCATCAAACAAATTATCACTTCTCATAACAAAAGTAATGGTTTGGGTCATGCTATGATATAAACCATTACTTTTATTGATGATCATGATCAGATCTCACTAAAACTTTTATCTTGTACCTTTCTACATCCATCTACATCAATCACCATTACCATGGCACATTACCACACCATTACCATCACACATTATTACCATTACATTATTTTTGCACTTTTCACTACTACCATTAATCTTTTTGTAATTTTCTTCATTAATGGTCTTTCAACAGATGTTTTTTGTATCTCTGCTGAGAATTGCGCTTTATAACCTTCTGGATTTTGGCAGACACAGTAGCTTTTATTTCTTATTGGCTCCAAGCATCATTCTACCTTCTCTTTTTTCAAAGAAGTCAATTAGTCATTCAAAAATAAATTGCCTGGCACTAAGGTCTATTATTCTCAAAGACTTAGAATATTTGAAATAGAGAGGTAATCAATTCTTTGATTAGCTCTCTAAATCTCTTATGCACCATTTTATAGAAACTGGTTGTCATATTTGAGCTGATTTTTTTAATGTCTTTTCTCTTTTAGACAAGGCCCAAAAATGCCTCATATTTATTGTTGGAGCTGTACTAGTTACCAAGCATAAGCGTCTGTCCCATTTTTGTAAGGTTGCATCTTTTTCTTTTCTACAAAAACTACTACAGCCACTGCTCAAGCAAGCTTTTATCTCTTGTTTCTTAATCAAATTTGGCGTGTTTTCCTTTACTATAACTGTTTTTTGATATTCTAAAAATATTGATTTACCTAGATTTTTTCTTTTCACATTACTTCATTGGAATTCTCTCTTGCCTTCATGCTATCCATACATATATATATATATATATATATATATATATATATATATATATATATATACATATATATATATATATATATATATATATATATATATATATATATATATATATATATATATATATATATATATATATATATAAAATATACATTACAGTTTTTGAAAGTATTTTACAATTAAGTGATAAATTTATGGTTCATGGCTGATGATTATAAATTGAAAGAAAACTTAAAATTTATCACTTATGTTGTAAAATATATAGATATGATATTTAGATAAAATATTTAGATATCAAATTTGTAAAAGATTTTAATAAGTAAAACTTTTCTTTATCAACATTTTATGTAAATAAAAGTCCTAAAAACAAACAACTTTAGATAAGTTTAAACTTATTTTTATTATTATGTAACCTTACACCTCTGGCTTTATACTCTTCACAGCTTTTTAGTTCTTTTATCTCACTTCTGTAGTTACGCACTAATTTTCTATTAAAACATAAATTTATACCTATTTCACTCACAAAACATTTACTCAAATACCTTATAGTTCATAGTGTGAGTCTCTCTTTGTCCATTAGGGAATACTATAACTGTTTGACCATTAATTTCTGTCCTTTGAACTGTACCATCTGCAAATAGAGTTTCCTCGCATCCATTTGACATTACCTTTTTTACTGTTCGATCAGGAAATGTGATCTCAATTTGACCATCTGGAAAACGTTTTTCAACTTGATTGCTAAAAATTTATAACTTTTATAAAAGTCAAATGCAAAAACATAAAAATAAAAAAAATAAAACTTACTTGGATAACTAAATGAATAAACTGAAACTCACTTATACAAAAACATGAAAATAAAACTCACTTGGGAAACTCGAGAACCTCTAAACCATCAGCAAATGTTGTATGAGTCGTTTGTGATTCAGCATAATAATATACCTTAACATAATAATATTAACATAAAAACATAACAATATATAACATTTTAATATACCTGAGAAAAATAATTATATACATGGTTTTGTTTTTTAGCTTGAAATACTTTAAGCAGTGTTTTTTTTTTTGATATGATAAAAATGAAAAATGAACAAACCATCCGATTATCTGGGAGAACTCTTTTCACATCTCCATTAAAAAACTTTATTGAAATTGTCTTTTCATCAGCACTTACAACTTTTTCTGTACCATTAGCAAACGTAATTATACGACTGCCATCAGCCATAACACTTTCAATCTTGAAAGCACAAAATAGTTAATGTTGCTCTTAAAACATTGTTATGAGTGCTAGATTATAACAAAATAAACCATGCTAACCTTTCCATCAGTATGTTTAATTTGCTTTCCTCTAATAACCCGGTGGTTACTTACTAATAGTGGAGTCATTGCACTGTAATTAAAAAGAAAAATAAAAACAAATAAACACTTGTATGCATACTTATTAAACAATGAAAAATAAATTTCTCTAATTTACTTAAGAAGGGATTTATATTAGAAAAAAAAAGAAAGTTACATTGTCTGATCATTTTTTGCACAATCACTTTCTCTTTCTTTGATGGGTTCTTCTATTTCCTTTGTAAAATAATAAAAGTCATTAACTACTTCTTGTTTAAGTTACTTAGTAAAACATAAATTAAATGCTTTATAAATGAACTCTAATTAAAAAAATAAGACAGCACTTTATTAACAAAAAATCAATACCAAGTATAAAATAATAAAACCACAATATAGATATAATATTATAATATTTAACTTAAATTTAACTTTAATTTTAACTCCAAAAAAAAACTATTTACAATGATATTTTTTAAACTTGGAAAATGATCAATGAAAAAATAATTACTAATGATTAGAATTCAATAAAAAACAATAGATTGTTAAATACAAAAAGTAACCCTACAAATCATAATTAAAAATAATCAAAAAATAAATAAATAAAGGTAATCAAAAGGTCATCAAAATGTAAATTAAAAAAATTAAAAAAAAAATAAAAAATACATACATATTTAGGATTTTCAACTATGTGTTTTTCCATAAAACATCGTTGCTCAGTGTCTAAAAATATATAAGAAATTAAATTTCTATTTTCTTTTCATTATAATTTCATAATATTCTTTTGACACTTTTAAACTTTTACATTTAATTCCCCTTTCTCTGCTATCACTAGTTACTTGCAAAGAATAGTTCTTATAATATACCAACGCTAAACTTCTAAGAGAGCTTCTGGAACAATTAAAAACAGCAGACAAATTTCACTGAACCCTGATGCACTTTTACTTAACTTCTATGTTATTTATCATGATTACTCATTTTACACTTTTCTTTATTTTTAGTTAAGCATGTGTTTTGATTTCTTTGTTTATGTACAAAGATCACAATATCGACTTATGTTAAATCGATAAAGATATCACAATGTCAACTAATGTTTAATCTATAAAGATATCACAATTTCAACTAATGTTTAATGTTCAAGTATGCAACAGTAGACTAGTGGTACCTCCAACTCACAATCAAGAGGTTCGAGGCTCAAATGCACCCTACATCTCTGAAAGTACCACATTCAACCTTTTTTTCTGCGCAGAATCTTGTTTAACAAGATTTATGTTTTAGAGATTAGGGTTAAGAATTAAAAAAAAAATTAAAAATTAAAAAATTTAGTAGCCTCCTAGACACTTCACTTGTTCCTTCTGGAGCCATAGGGAGGTGAATGTAATTAAAAATGAATGACACAAATGAATGCAATGAGACCTGATTTCTTCTTCGCACAAAAATTAAAAAACCAAACATGTATTTCCTGCAGGTTAAAAAACTAATTTTGGTAATAGAGAAAGCCATGCAGACTTTTTACTCATATAATAACCTCATAGATTAAAAATCTTCAACAATAATTTTAAAGGCATAAATTGTTTCTCCTATATTGATATATTTTTAGCTTCATTTCTTAAAAACGCTTTATTATAATATGACAAGTATAGAAGTGAAACTTTGTTTTGTTTACTTATATACCATTACATGTATACCTCACTGTTGTTTGCTATGTACCACATATGGACATATGTACCTATGGAGTTTATCTTAGTTTGTTTTATGTACATATGAATATAAATTTTTCTGAAATTTAAAACTTGATTACTTACAAAACTCAAATTCTTAAATATTTAGAGGCTGTGTTTCCAAAAACATTTAAAACCTTTTCTTACAGAGAAATGCATATACAGTGATAAAAAAAACAGTCACATAAAGTGCCTTCAAAAAAATGAAAGTAAAATTAAAAACAAACAAACACAAAGTATACAAATTCAACTGCTAACACTGAGTTCAGAGTCTTGGTTCAGTATGCTTTCTAAATACTTAATTAAAAATTGCACATTGCACAAGATTTAAACATTTTGCATAAAAATTAAAAAAAAAAAAAAAGAACTTTAATGCCAAATACCAAAATAAGAAAAGAAACAAAAAGACAACCTTAGTAGATGCTAACTTTGCAATGGGCTGTATATATGGTTTCCATGAGAATGGTATAATGGGTTGTATTATGAGAGGTTAGTAGTGAATGATAATCCAAGAAGACAGAAAGTAGAGGACTCAGTGAAAGTGTTGCCATTCCTCAATACAGAAATGTCAACAATACTGTGATAGTTGTTTGCAGTAATAAACTGAGTTTTTTAGGAGTTAAAATTGAAAAGCCACTGCAAGCCTAAAGCTGTTACAGAAGAAATATCAGATTCAAGATTGGCTGCCTGTTCTTATTGAAGAGAGAAGACTTTTTGTCAAGACAGAAGTGTAAAGTTGAGTTGTCAGCAAATAAAACCACTTTAGATGTAAGGTGTAAAGAAGATCATTAATGTAGATAAGAAACAATAGAAAATAGTAGAAAGAACCTTGTGGTATCCCAGAAGTTACTGGATATAAAGAGTGTTGGCCTTTGAGTATGACTTAAATACTGTGGTTAGAAAGAAATGATTTAATAATCTCAAAAACTTTCCAAGATACACCATATGAAACAAGTTTTTGGAGAAGAACAGCATGCCTAACTTTATAGAAACCTTGTGAGATGTCAAAAGCAATAGCCCTTCCCTTACTGCCACCATCTAATACACAATAGAACCACTCTGTTCTATTGTGCATTAGATGAAGCAGGAAGATTAAAACAATTATTGATTGAGAGAGTAAGTAATTGACTCAAGACAAGAAAATTTTTTGAGTATTTGTTGGCTCAAAAACCTTGCTAATAATAGAGATGAATCAATAGCTTGAGAGGTCAGAGTGTTTTTCAGAGTTTTTTAAAATTAAAACCACAGATGCCATTTTCCAGCAGGCAGGAAAGCAAGATTCAGTCAAGCACTTATTAAATAATTTAGAGAGAGTTAAAGAGATTTTCAGAGAACTTTTGTAAGACCATGACAGGAATGTTGTCTGGAGTACAAACTGTAGAAGAATTTAATTGAGAAATGACTTAAGCTACGGAAGCCAGAGTGATTTGGATGTCTAACATTGAGTTAACCTGTTTAATAAGAATGACAGAAAAAGTGTGGCCATTTGCTTCAAACTAGAGAAAAAGCTTTTTGAAAAGAGTTTTACCTTATTCTTAGGAGAGGTAATAAGATCAGCCCCATGATATAGAGCTGGAATGTTAGGCTTACCTATGTCAATAATACTGTTGAAGATTTTCCAAAAGCCTCTAGACCCAGAGATAAGATACAAAATCTATTAAAGTGGGAATAATGGAGTTTAGCATTAGCACATTTTTATATTGATTTTTTGCAATAATAAAAAGAGATTTGCTCTAAAAAGAGAGATATTCTTATAAAAAAGCAACAAAGAGAAGCGTAATGAAGTAAAGAAGTGCTAAACGAGACAACCAAAAAAAAGTGCTGGTACTAAACGGAAGCATATAAAAGAATAGTCAGAGGACTCTGATTTCATATGCAATCATCACCTTTCTCCCCTTCACTTTCCCTCCTCTCATACAGTAAAACTCTTTTTAGATTTTAGTTAGACAAGCACTTCCCAGTTAGCCATAAATACCACAAGATTTTAAATAAAAATACTCTAAAGGTGAGTTACAGTTGTATGCCAAATATCAAATCAATCATTAATTTTCATAACCATCAGGTAATGAAAAACAACACCCTAGACTCCAATAAACATTGCAATTGTATTATTAAAAACAAGTGCCCTTTAAATCAACAGTGCCTTGTAAATAACATAGTGTATCAATAACAGAATTGATGAATTGAATGGTAAGCCAAGGTTAAGCATGTGACTAGTGGAGTCCTTGCGAATCAAAGGATAATGGACATTAACACTTAGATTGAAGATGAAACAACCATGAGTAGAGTATCCAATACAGGTCAAAAAATCAATACCGGTATTTTGGTATTATAAAAATATAATACAGGAATACCGGTATTAAATATTTTAAATTTTTAAAGCAAAGTAAATAAATTTAAGAATCAGGAAAACTTAAAAAGAATGCAAATTTATTGATCTATTTGGTAGAACCTTTATCTTTTATTCCATGAAACTAACCTCTTAAAAATACAAAGAGCATCCAGAGTTTTGTCGTCCATTCTGCACTGCAACTTGTTTAAAATAATACCGGCAGCAGAAAATGCTCTTTCGGATTCAAGGACACTTGATTATATCAAGTGTCCTTGATATAATCAAGTGACTAGCAGAAATGCTCTTTCGGATTTTAGACACTTGATTATATCACCAGTGTATTGTGGTTGTTTCCCAACAACCTTATAGTTTATTTGTTTACAAATGGCCTTGTACATGTCTTTTTTTATTGATTTCTCAGAATTTTTTCCTTTGTCAATCTCAACTTTGCTAACCTCAAAGTGAAGAATTTCCCGGGCTCATTCTTCAACAGTAGTGCTTTGATTCAAAAGTCCCTTCTGATTTACAATGCCCAAAAGTGAATTGAGATTACTCGCTTTTGATGCACGTGGAAAGTTGAAACTTAATAAGTTTGAGTTTCTAATACCATCTTCTAGACCTTTATGCAGATAAGAAATTAAATCAGACAACTGCGTTCTTCTTGAAATAATATGTTGTTTTAAAGCACTCATAAATTCTATGCTCAATGATGACTTAATTTCACATAACCTGTCAAACATAAATGTCAATGCTGCATCCACAGAAATTAAGTTAGCATCCTTGCAAAAAAGTGACTCAATGGCTAATTTTACTGGCAAAAGTGCTGAGATAGTAGCTGAAACTGTTTCAAAATCAGTTTTAAATCTATATCTGATTTTTGAATGCATGACTTTAATTTTTAAAAATGTTCAAACATTGCTAATAGGCTATTCCATCTAGTTTTGGAATCTGCAATTAAGAAGTATTCTTTATGAAATTTGAGCTTTACATAATTCTGTAGTACCTCATTTTTTAATGGTGAATGTTTGAATATTTGCACAATTTTTCTTACTTTTTGTATAAGGGGAGCAATTTGACTATGTGTTATTTCTGTATCTTGTTCTTGTATATCGTAATCCATCACTAATCCTTCCTTGTATGTATTTGAAATATTTTCAAAGGCACCACAGTTTTCTTGCTCTTCGACATCTGAATATAAGTCGAAGTCTATTGATTTATTCATGCAAAAGGTTCTTTCTTTGGTTGTTTCTTTTTTATATAGAACATCTACAACTGCAAGTTGAATTGCATGGGCCAAAAACAACTGTTTTCTATTTTTTTTGGTTAATCAATATGGTCTAGTTAGTCAATATGGTTTGTCATTAGAAAAGAATATTGTTTGTTTTGTAAACAAAACAAACAATATTTTTCTCTAATGACAAACCATACTGATTCTATTTTTTACTTAAAAGACACATTTTTCTGCAGGTAAACCTCCATTGATTCGGAGAAGTCCTAAATTCCAAAACTTTGACTCCGAGTGAAAATTCACATTCATGTATCGCCGGTTCCTTAAGGAAGTCCACTCAAAGTAATACTAAAGCCTTTTCCATTTAATTTATATTCTGATAATTCTTTAATTACTAACTGTCGAATAGTTTCGCTATAACTAGTGACAATTTTTTGTATAGTCATAGCAGATTTTGGAAGTTTCTCACTTAAATCTAATGCTTTTAATGATTTTCGAAGATCATCGGATGTTATGAAAATTCTGAATGGAAGCCCATCAAGTGCTGTCATTCTAGATAAGGTTGCTGCCAGTGAGTCTTATGTAGTTTCTTAAAAATATTTAGTAATTTTTGGAGGAGGCATATCAGATATTGAACTAAGAGGTTCAATAGCATCTCATTTTTGTAATATTACATCATGCTTTGTTTTTAAATGTGTATGAAGGCCACTTGCTGAGCCACCTGCTGTTTTTATAATTTTTGCATACTTCTTACACTTTGCACTATGGCCTTTTCATATTTGAGCAAGAAAAACCATACAGAATATTTATCTCCACCTTTTGAATGCTCAATAAAAATTTAAATTTCACTCTCCATCAGCTAAATTAGAATATTATCTCAATTTGTAAATATGTGTCACATATTTTATCCGCACAATGTTTATATCAGTCACATAATGTGACTGATATAAACATTTAATATTTAAATGAAATGAATTTAAATAAGTTTAAACTTAAAAATTTTTTAAACTTACCAAAGTTGTTCTTGGTAATTATTTTAAAAAAACTATCAAAGAATTAGGTATATAAAGATTTTGTAATTTGTAAAAATGTGAATTTGTTTTTTACTTTTAGATCCTCGCTGTATAACTAAAAATCAAGAACTCAAGAACTAAAGAATGTTTAATGCATTGCTTTAAAGTATACGCACTTATGATTGTTTCAAAAAAGAATAAAAACAACAACCCGTAATTATAAACCTCCTGGAAATTTAAATGATTTTAAAAACGAGTCAAGTAATAATGAGGAGAGTTTCATCAAAGAGTTGTCAATGAATCAGAGTTTGACAACTTTACTTTATTAGTTTTTTACTCAAACAAAGATTTTAAACACATGATAGAATAAAAAATATTTTAAAGATAAGCAACAAATGTTTACAAATTTTCGTATATTTATAATCTGAAATACGACAATGCGATACGACTCAAAAATAGTTACATTTTAATATCTACTTAAATGAAATTTAAAAATTTTAATATATGTACTTTCAAAATATTAATTATTAATAAGCTGTTATATCATTAATATAATATATCAGCACAGATTTTTTCTGGTAGATGTCTTAAGTTCTTTTAAAAAATAGTTTATATTTCAAAAGATTAACTAACTTTGCAGCAGGGGAATTTGAAACCCCTTTTTTTTAACCTTAATTTAACCTTAAAATATTATTGAATATTAAAATAAGAGCTGTTAGTCAAATACAACACATGGTGATTGACTCATTTCACAGTTGTTGATCAAGCATCTAATATTTTAAAATTCACATTTTTATCATATATTTTTTATTTAAAAAAAACTATTATCTTCGTAAAAAGATAGATTACGTGTTGCAACATGAGAACACTAGCAAGTGATTGTGTTGACACATCACTTAAAAAATAAAACTCACCAATCATAGAATTAGGTGCAAATGTTACAACTTTTTCTTTTTTTTCATTCTAAATATTGTCAAAACTATTTCAAACCAAACTTTTTAAGCACAATATATAACAATAATAAAAAAATAACATGAATAAAAAAATCTAAGAGCAAAAATAAGTAACATAAAAACATTTCAGAATTCAATAACTAAATATGAACTAAACTAAAGAAATATGAACTAAAGAAAAAATAATTTAAAATCATTATAAGTTTTTATAAAAATGAATTTTCAACTTTTTTAATTCTTTGTAGTCGCTCTTGTTCTAACATAATAATCTGTTTTTGCAAAGATGTATTTTCTTCTTCAAGCTGTGATATTTTTGATCGAAAACGAACTGCTGCAGCATTCCAGCGTTCCTCTTTAAATTTTATATCTTCTTTTAGGCAAGAAATCTAAAAATTGAAACTGAAGCAAAATAAAGAGAGTAATTTTGTCATTTAAAGTACTTTAGATCAAGATCAAAAAAGTTAAAAAGCAAATTTTCGTTATAATATAAAGAAAGAAA
>NC_088929.1:22457500-22555000 GCF_038396675.1 Hydra vulgaris
TCCCAACCTTCAGCAGATGTAGGTGTTATGTATGTGTAGGTATATGTAGGTGTATGTATATTAAGGTTATGTATGTGTATGTTGGTGTATGCATGGTGTATGTATGTAGATGTATGTATGTGTATATGTAGTGTACGTATGTGTATATGTAGGTGTAGCATTTAAATCCCAGTTCTGCTATTCAACACCTTGTAGTTATGTTAGAAATCTTGATACCGGGTTCTGCTTTAGTACTTTTTATTCGGTTTTTAATATAAATGTTACAAATTGCTTATTTATCTCTTAGGGTAGTGATGCGTTGTTTACCACATTTACCACTTCTGGCACTTTGTACAGGTTTTTTTTTATCAAGTTTACCTTTAATTCTGCTTGCTGTCATCACAGAAACCCTAATTGAATTTGCAATTTTTCTTTGGGAGTGATTTGAATGTTTTAACAAAGCAGATATTTCTGAAATTTTTTTGTTTAATATATCTTTAGCTTTTCCCATTTTTAGACACAAAAGTTCAAACATTTTTAGTTAAAACTACCAATTAATGTAAAAAAATGAGTCAGAATCACAAAAACACTAAAACAGTTGACAAAAATGTTATTTATTACGCACGCATTATTACGCAAATAACAATTTTGCCACAAATTTGTAAAAAGGCGCAAGACAAAATTTGTAAAAATTTCTCTTGTTTTTGCATATTCTAGCTAATCAATTTTAAAAGTTGTCACAACTATTTATAAACTATTTATAAATGTTACAACTTCGTAAAAAATAGAAAAAACTATTATTGATATTAAAATCTCAAAGAATGTAAGAGTAGAAGCAAATTTATTCATTTAAAATTCATATTTATTTGCAGTTTTTGTAAAAGCAAATTGTAACTAATAATTTGGCCACCCACCAAATTATTAGTTACAGTTGTATATATGTATATATAAATATATGTATTTATATACATATATATATATATATATATATATATATATATATATATATATATATATATATATATATAATATACATATATATATACACATATATATATAAGTAATATATATACATATATATATATATATATATATATATATATATATATATATAATATACATATATATATACATATATATATATATATATATATAAGTAATATATATACATATATATATATATATATATATATATATATATATATATATATATATATATATATATATATATATATATATATATATATATATATATATATATATATGTATTATATATATATGTATATGTATGTATTATTTAAATATATATACATGTATTATATATAAAAAAAAATCACTTAGATTTATGGTTATTTTAGTGATATAGTAATATTATAAAAATGTTTTTAAATATTGAAAAAAAAAATGCCATTGATATTTATTTGATGTCTTATGACATCAAATTTAGATGCTCAACTTTTATTTTGAAATTGCAAAAATCAGGTAATACATTTAATTTAAAATTTTTTTAATTTAAAGTTTCTTTTTTTTCATTTGCAACTTTTGCTTTTACATCACTATATGTAAATATAATCTTTTCTTGAAATAAATATTGATTTGAGGTTACAAAAAACTAATAGTACAATATTTTGAATCGTTCTATTAAATGATTTCAGGTAACGTAAATAGTAGAGTTGAGCTAACAGGTTTATTTGCATCATTACGAAGGTGGCTAATAAATTTTTATAGATATGTGTTTAAATTGTTGATTTTGCAGATCAGGTATTAAATTTGAAAGTGAAATGTGTGTGATTGTTTTTATGTAGACTAAGTGTGATTGGATGGTTAGGTTTGTTTAAAATTTGTTTAAGTGTGCTAAGGCATACAAATCAAGATATTCTTCAATAGGAAGGATATCATAGTAGCTTGCTTCATGTGGATCAATACCAGCAGCTTTTAGAAGGTGGATTGGAAAGACTTCCATCCTAGATTTAGTTTTATTGGTTATTGAGGTGAGGATAATTGCATTGTAAGTAAAGTGGCTAAGGCAATAAGCGCAATAAGCAGATATAAGCATGGGTTGAGACCATCTACCAAATATTTGGAGCTGATTAAAAAGATACTCATTAGGCGCAATTTTCTTATGTAGACTAGACCATTGCTTGTCAAAATTGAGACTTGAGTTGAGGCTGATGCCAAGATATTTGTATGAGTTTACAACAAGAATTTTGCTTTTAATGTTATGAATGGCTTTTCACCTCTGCAAATATAAATAACTTTGCATTTGACTATGTGGAGAAACATTTTATTATCATTGCACCATTGTTGTAGACTATCTGGCACTTCTTGTGGAAGGGAAGAGTTATTACCATTTGGTAATAACTCTTCCCTTCTTTGGAGGTAGTCATTTATGTCTAGTACATAGATTAAAAAGAGAATTGGGCCAAGGACGATTCCTTATATCACTCCTGATAAACATCTTTCCATTCAGTAGGCTTGCTGTTGAATATAACATGTTGCTTATGATTTGAAAGCCACTTTGCAATCCAAGATGATAACCATGATGGGAGGTTGATTTCAAGTTTGTGCATAAGGATGTGGTCAATGAGGTCGAATGCATTTGAAAAATCAAAGAATATAGCAGTTAATGAGGTATTGCGGTCAATAGCGTATCCCCAGTCATCAATTACTTGTATGATAGCATCAATTGTATTTCTGCCAGAAAGAAAACCAAACTGGCTATTTGATAATAATTTGAACATACGATATAATATGTTTTGCAAGGATGCGTTAAACTATTTTGCATGTTGCAAATGTTTTAGAGATCGGTCAGTAGACAGATGGTAGGGAAGCATTAATGACTTTTGGAATAGGTATGTTTGCATAAAGCCATTTAGATGGTACAATCCATTTGTTGATACAATGGTTAAAAATCATAACAAGGGCTTGGACTAGTTTAAGACATGCCGCATAGAGTAGTTTGCCAGATATGCTGTCATGACTGGCTGGTGTCAATTTGATGCATTTGAGTTGTTCATTGATGTTAGAGAAGGTGAAAATAGGCAATTCTGGTGGAGAGGCAATTGTTTTGAAATAAGGAGATATATCTGACTTAATAATTCCTTGCCAAACTATATCTGAAAATTAAACTGAAGGATAAACTGCGAATTGGGATTGATAGTCTGCAGGCATGTGACCACATATTCTTCTTACTATCGGCATATTTATATTTATTTCCGTAGTTAAATGTTTTCCGGATTGCAATAAGTCGAGCAATAATATCAGCCAAGGTGTTACATTGGTCATAATGACCAGCTTTGTGTAAACGTTGGTGTTGTTTTATGCAGTGAAGGATATCTGCAGTCATCCATTCTTGGTCACCGCATACATAAATCGTATGTAGAGGCTGATGTAGAGATGTGACGTTTTTTTGGTTCTTGTTATTTTGGTTTTTTTAGTCGTTTTTTTGGAAAAAAACACATGGGTCTGTTTTTTTTGGTTTTTTTGGGAAATATTTAAAAATTAAGTATTTAAGCTACTAAATTTAACTTTAATGGCAATATTATTAAACACATTTTAATTTCAGATTTATATAGAAAAACTAAGGCTGATTTTGACTAAAATTCTTTTTCTTTTGGTATTTAAAGGTAATTGTTTTATTGTTAATGTTTAGGTTAACATGGTTATAGCAGTCCTGAATAAAAAATTATCAGTTAGTTTTATCTTCCTCTATTAAATTTTTATTGACTTTATTGTTATATATTGACACAATAAACACTTCTTACCTAAATTTAATATACTTAACTACATTTATTTAATTTTATTTAATATTTGATATGTATATATATATATATATATATATATTATTATTATTATTATTATTATTATTATTATTTACTCTTTTATTATTTACTATTTGATATATATATTATAATAATAATTATTATTTATTTACTCTACTTTTAAAGTTTTGAGTTGCAAATAAAAAGTTATAAGTAAGTTTTAAAAGCTCTTTTTAATAATCAATTATGTTCTCTATTTAATTATATTTAAATCTTAGATATTTTGCTTAACATTGTAAACTTTAATTATAAAAATGAGTAAAGCAGGCCATACAGGGGGAGAAATAAAACCGTAGTTGCCAATTTATTTATACCTATGAAACAAATTAGCAAAATGGAAAGAGTTAAATGTTCCTTTTGATTTGACATTATGTTTAAAAACGGAACTCGAATGACTAAGCATATTGAAAAATGTCAAAAATGTCCTGAAGAAGTAAAAAGTTTATATGCAAATAAATCAGGTCCTCTTCTGAATCAATTTGTAGAAGTAAAACACCAAGTTCCGTGTTTGACAGTATGACAAAAACTGAAAAGGTGTGTAATGAATTTTTAAATTTTAAGATTTATTTGAAGAATTTACTGATATGGCAACTAGCTTATTAAAAGTTTATTTATAGATTTAAGATTTGTTTCATGATAGACTGATGTACCAGTATGACATTATCTTTTGCAGGAACTGATTGATACACACCTAGCCAGAGCAATATATGCTAGTGGATTGCTACTCTATGTAGTAGAAAATAACTATTGGAAAATCTTTTTGAACAAGTTTCATCCTGCTTATAAGCTTTCGTCAAGACATGAAGTGTCAAATGTGTTACTAGATAATGAATTTTTAAGGATTTCAGCAAATGTTAAAGAAATAGTAGCAACTGCAGATTATCTTGGATTTATGTGTGATGGATGGAGCAATTTAAGTTACAGTAACAATTTATTATAATATTTGTTGATGCAATTGAAGCTATATTATTTAGTTAATAAACAGATCATATTTGTTTATATGCTGCTTCTTCTTTACAGAAATGAAGCTATCATTAACTTTGTAATGACATTGCTTTCATCATCACCCATTTTGTGGAAGACATTGCCTACAGGTAAAACCATAATTCTAGTACTGTATACAATGGATTTACTTAACAGACTGGTAAACTTTTAGAATATGCATACTACTTTATAATTAACTTTGATATTAAATTTATAACAAACAACACTGAAAACCATTTCAATAAGAAGAAATAATATATCAGTAAATAGGTTTATAATATTCATATAGCGCAGTATATATATCACAGTATATATCCTAAACTGTTTTGTAGGAACATTAAGCTATCCTGGTGAATATATGGCAAATGAAATAAAGAAAGTTTTAGAAGAAATAAATCCTAACAAAGTTTTGGGCATTGTGAATGACAATGCTGTAAATATGAAAAATGCATGGACTCGTCTAAAAGATTATTATCCCCATCTTCATTGCTATGGATGCATTTTGCATGGTTTAAATTTGCTGTTCACAGATTTTTTTAAATTGACAACTTTAAGTGTTTTGATGTCACAAGTAACTGATATTGTTAAAGAGGTAAAAAATTCTCATTTATCTGTTGCAGCATTTAGGGATATACAAAACAAATTAGCTGGTGTGGTAACATGCATTTCCTTGAAACTACCTGTACAAACTTGGTAATACAACTAAAAGTATAAATATACTGTACATTACAAAAAAAAATTGAACTATGTAACTAATTTTATTACAAATTCATAAAAATAGATTTCATTTAGTAAATTACTTTACTTTAAATTTCTTTGTATTTTATTTAAAAGTGGGGATCAACTGTAGCATGCTTAGATAGCATACAGAAAAATAAGCAACCATTAAAAACATTGGCTATTTCTTGACTTAATTCAGCAACAAAAAATATTCTTCTATCAGATGTTTTTTGGGACACGCTTGAAGGTTTTTTCAAATTGCTGTCACCAATAACTGATGCAATAAAGAAAACTGAATCAAATACTCCCATGTTATCTACTGTTGTGGAGACTTTTCACTTCTTGGAAATCCACATTTTTAAAAACTTAATAGTTAGCCGATTCTCAAAGAAGGAAGAAGAAGCCAAAAAAATTTTCAAGAAAAAAAAAGATTTTTGTTTAACAGAAATTCACTTGGCTCCCAATATACTAGATCCCAAATTTTAAGGCAGAGTCTTGACTGGAGAACAAAAGGTATTTACTACACATAATTCATATATGATTCTTAAAACGAAATACATTTTAGCCTTGGGTATTAAAAGTAAAATTTTTGAAAAATTTTGAATTATATTAAATACTATTTTCAAATTTCTATAAAAATGGCCTCGCATGCATCAATCTATAAAAAATCTTTTTATAGTTTGATGCATGTGAGGCGATACACAACATTGCAAAGAAATTATGATGTTTGACTTGGCTAATTACCAATTAAAGGGTGGTATATTTTCAAAACCTTTTATTTGGACTACAGTTGGAATAACTCAACCCATAAATTGGTGGAAGGGTTGTGTTCCTTTACTGAACTATCAAAAGTTGCATCTAGAATTCTTCAGCTACCAGCTTCAAGTGCATTATGTGAGAGAAGTTTTAGCACTTATTCTAACATTCATAGTGCGAAAAGAAATTGCTTAACGACTGAAAGGGCTGGAAAACTAGTTTTCATTTTACAAAATTTAAAACTTGAAAATATTGACAACACCAGTAATGAAAATGGTACAAGCATAACTACTCCTCAAATTAATAACTTGAGTGTAAATAAAGTTCCTAGCACTTCAATGCCTTGGTCAGAGTCTGAAGCAGTTAATATAGAAAGTGACAGTGACTTTGTTTATAAATCATTAGATGAAGGCAGTCTAAAGCAGGAAGACTCGGACTCAGAAAGCACATCCATTTAGAATATCTTTTATAGTTTAAATACATGTTAAAACTACTAAATTAATAACTTTTTTGCTTAAATATTTATACTTTTTTTTTAATTGTGTATATACTACACTACACAGCACTACGGATGCATTTAGGATGTACAACAAGTACAGCATTTAGGATGTACAACAATATTTAAGAAGTAAAACATGACAAATAAACATTCTCATACAATATACCTAGATTTAAGTTATTAGGCAGTTTAGTAATAAGTTAGATAACTAACTTATTACTAAACTGCCTAATAAATATACTTAATAAATAGCTTGTTAAATTTTTAATTAAAACATTAACTTTAAATTGGTGTTTATATATTGTATTTATGATTTTAATGATACTATAAATAGACAGAATAAAACAAAAACTCTTCCAAATTATTTACCAAGAAAAATAAAAAACTTGTTTAAAAAGTCAAAAAAACCAAAAAAACACCAAAAAAGCGCTTTTTTGACCCAAAAAAACGCAAGAGGAAAAAAATGCATTTTTTTGCTCTAGGCTGATGTATATTTTGTGCATCAATTATAGCGTTCTGGAAGGCTGAGAGTGATCCAAGTGGATCAGAGTCAAGGTTAGCTAGGATACTATACATTTCAAGTAGTCATATGGCAGCAACTGTATCTCTAATCTTTCTCGATTGTATTATGCATTTAGGTTTTGGTCGAGTGTTTTTATTCATATATTTGGGGGAGGGGTGGGAATGGAGCTAATCTGATGACTTGGTTGCCATTCTGGTATATAAACAGCAGCCATTAGGACATATGAGTTTTTTTTTTTTTTTTTAGATTATTCACCTCCCCAAGGCCCGAGGGGGGCCACTACAGTCGAGGAGGCTACTCATTTTTTTGTGTTTTTTTTTAGTTGTTATTCGTGGTGCAACCCTCTCTCAACTCTTTAACTCCAAAACACGAACCTTGCCGAGCAAGGCCGCTGCGCAGGGAGAAATTAAGTTGGAATGGTGTGGAAACCGCGTGGAAATGGTGGAGAAATTAAGTTGGAATGGTGTGGAAAGCGAGAAATTAAGTTGGAATGGTCTGGAAACCGCATGGAAATGGTGTGGAACCGCGTGAAAACTTAATTTCTCCGCTGGGCAGAGAAATTAAGTTTCCACGCGGTAATCTGTATGGGCAAGTTCTAGCAATAACTATTTTAAAGTTTCCATGTTTTTTAGTGATTCAGTAGTTTGCCAGGGTTGGCTGATGACAGGTGTGGGGGATAGCTCTTGGATGGTATTTGTGTAGTTGGGATTGACTATTATCATAACTCCACCTGCTCTTTTGAGTATTCCTTTTTCAGATAAGCAATTGCATTCACAGGACATTATTAGGTACTTGGTACATTCTTGGATACGACTGATTACAATGTTGCGAGTGGTGGAGGTAAGCCATGTTTCAGTAAGAAATCCAATATGAGCATTTGTGTCTTCATATATTTGAACAAGGTGATCTACCTTAGGACCAATGGAACATGTGTTGGTAGTGAGTATAATTGGCAATTGCATTGTGATCATTAGGCTATTATTTGGTTTCAAGTTTTTGAGTACAATATCTCGATCTGATTTATTTTTGAGAGTAACCTTAATAAAGTTTGAATCTGCGGCAGTTACGTTATTCTTAGTTGAAGTGATTCATTTGACATAGTTGACTTTGATAGATTCTAAATTACAAGCTTTGAAAAACTCAGAGATATTTAATATACCATCATCATTTGATGATTTGGACATGCCAACAATAATAACATTGGATGTACGTGTTTTCCTGTCATCAATATCTGCTGCAACAAGATTAATGAGACGGTGATGCAAATGTACAGTCTTTTGCGAGCTTGATTTAATAGCTTCAGAATACAACATATTTAACTGCTACAGCATACATTTTAATACCTTTTCTGCTTCTAAGGAATCTACTCTTTTAATAAGAGATGAAACCAGTAATGTTATTTTTCAGCACCAAGAATGTAATGCTCTAGTTAATTCGCTATGGTTTCCTGATCCAAGTTTTAGCCAGTTTTCCTTATGAAGGATTTTCATATTTTTCAAGATTACTTTATCCTAGTTTTTTAGTATTCAGGAGCTCTAAAAATATAAAAAAAGTTTATGGACTACTAATAGGAAAAAAATTAAGACTTTTAGGTTAGAGGAACAATCGTTTTTTGAGTCCGGAGTTCTTAGGTATAATGGCAGCAAGGACTCCGGGACTCCAGGACTTCGGGCTTAAAAACAACAAGTTTCAAGTCATTAAATCTCATAAATTTTTTTATTATAGCAGATATTAAGTCAAGAAACATGTCTAGAGCTTCTGGACACAACAGACTTAGAAAAAGTAGAGATATAAAGCCGGAGTCTTTTTGGGACTCTGCATCCCTGATATATATATATATATATATATATAAATAATATACATATAAATATAATACATATAATGCATATAACATATAACCTTAATACATATAATACATATAACATATAACCTTAATACATATAACATATAACCTTAATACATATAACATATAACCTTAATACATAATACATATAATACATATAACCTTACATATATACATTTACATTTAATACATATATTAACTTTATTAGCACAAATAGAACTGTTAGTAATATATTTTATTTAAATTTGTTTAGCACATATTGTATTTTTATATTTTATATATAGTATGTAGCTGGCTACATGCTTAGGTAGTAGCTATATATAGTATTTATAAATGGGCTATGTTGTAGCTATATAACAAGTTATGTAATAGGTACATAACAGGTTATGTTGTAGCATTTGTAGGAAAGCTATGTATTGGGCAAGTACCCTGCGGGCTAGGTAGTACCTATATATTGGGCTATTTAAAATCTACATAGTGGGCTAAGTAGTAGTTATACCCTGAAAAAAACTAAAAAAATTACAGCCAAATTAAAACTTGGACTAATTTTTCATCACAATTGTGCAGGCTATGCTACAAATTAACTTAACGTGGATAACTTTTGACTTAATATTGGTAAAATTAAGTAATATATTTAATTCAAATTTTTTTTACTTTTGCAATTTTTGTTTTTACATCACTAACAGCAGTGTCAAACATTTTATGAAAATTTATTTAAAACATTGTATTATACATTTTATATTGGTAGACATGTAGCGGGTTGTTTTGTTTTTTCATAACTACTACATAAGTATGTAGCAGGCTACTTTGATTACTTTTGTAGTAGGTGTGTTGCAGAATACAGGCTACATAGTAGCTATAAGCATGCTATATAGTAGTTATGTAGCTTTATAACATGTTATGATATAGCATGTTGCATTGCAATATAATGGGCGGGTAGCCTGCAGGCTGTATAGTACTTGAAAATCTGGCTATTTTAAAGCTATGTAGCGGGCTATATAGTAGCTTTATAGCAGGCTGTAACAATTATGTCCTAGAAATAATAAAAATTATACAATCTAATTTAAAGCATCCACTAATTCTTGCCGTGATTGGATAAAGTGTATATATATATATATATATATATATATATATATATATATATATATATATATATATATATATATATATATATATATAAATATGCTCTATATAAATATATATATATATATACACAGGCCTTGTAATGAAGCTGGAACGATTGCTCCACGCATGTGAAACACACCTGTAAATGGCCTTCCAGACACGACAAACAGCGCTCGCTTGTTTCATTATGAGAATAAAAAATGTGCTCGTCTGAAGAACTTGCGAGGGAGAAAATTATAAGTTGATTTTATAGAAAACATTTTTGGTTAAATTTTTTTGCTGAAGTGAAAATATGTTTAAACAGTAAAGTTTGCATATTGTTAAATAAAGAAGTTATACTCATAATAAAGTACGTCACTCGTAAATTATGCGTGACATACTTTAATTTTTAATTTATGCAGTATAAAATTAAAAATCTTAGTGCAAGAGAGCCAATGTTTTATTTCTTCTATTTGAAAGCTAAATTTAGCATGATTTTTTTTAAATTCTAGTTGAACTTTATCATATTATACGCTTAATCATACCCTGATTAAGTGAAACCATTTGCTAACTCGTACAGTTTTTTTGGGTCCATTTGACAAAAAACTTTGCTAAACAGAATTTTTACTTTGAACTGCATAAAACATATTAAAATATCAAAATTTGCAACACTTCAATAAAAATTCTAAACTTAAATGCTTAAGAATTAAATATCTAGCGAAATATAATTTATCAAACTAAAACTTCACTTATAGCTTCAATTTCATACAGGTTCGATTACATTCTATTAACTAATGACTATTATATTTAAAATTCAAAAACATCAAATAAAATTCAAAACATTGGAATATCAAATATTTTTGTGTCAAATATAATTTAACAAACTAAATATTTTCACTTTCTTCAAATCGGTTATTAAAAAAGTTGAAACTAAATAAAACTAAAAATTATAACAGAAAAATTCAGAATATTAAGTCTCCTAACCTCCATAAGTCAGACATTTTTGAATAGTCTGACACATGGATGGCTTTGCTAATTCATTAAGTCTGACAAAATATAAAGCTCTTCAGAGTTTAATTACCAGGACCTTTTTTGTCTAATTTACCGGACTTCACATGAAAAAAATTCAAAAAAAATCCAACTCTGAATATCACTCTTGAAGTTTCATTTTTACAAGCACGAAATATCACACTGGGTGATTTTATTCATCACATGAACTATATATATATATATATATATATATATATATATATATATATATATATATATATATATATATATATATAATATGCGGTAGTGGTGTAGTGGTAGAGTGCTTGCTTCATAAGCAAGATGTTCCAAGTTTGATCCCCACCACGCTCCTGGTAGTACCCCGCTCAATTTGTTTCTCTGCACAGCAGCCTTGTTCGTCAAAGTTCATGTTTCAGAGTTGTAGATATAACCGCAAGATTATAACCACAATTAAGTAGCCTCCTCATCTGTAGTGGCCTTCTTGGCCTTGAGGAGGAATTATATATATATATACATACATACATACATATATACATATATACATACATACATACATATATATATATATATATATATATATATATATATATATATATATATAATATATATATATATATATATATATATATATATATATGTTAATAATATATATATTTATATATATTAATAGTATATTTATTAATAATAATAGTAATATGTATATATATATATATGTTTGTATATATAATATATATATATATATATATATATATATATATATGTTAATAATATATATATATATATTTATATATATTAATAGCATATTTATTAATAATAATATATATATATATATAAATATATATATATTATTATAAATATATATTTATATATATTAATAGCATATTTATTTATATTTATATATATATATATAAATATAAATATATATATATATATATATATATATATATATATATATATATATATATATATATATATATATATATATATATATATATATATATATATATATAATGAACAGAAAAATTAACACCAAAAACTAAGGTCATTCAAACTGAAACCTATTCAGTTCGAGTGTCCTTAGGCTTAGGCTTTTTAACATTATAGATTAAGTTTTAATAGCTCTGTGGTTGTAAATTAGTAATCAAGAAAGAAAAAAAAAGGGGATGTGTCAATAATATTTTTTAGTGAGCAGAGCACAAAAATAAACAGAAAAAACATTTAAAAAACTGAAAGATTAGAAAACATAAAAAACACACCTCAAGTTGTTCTTCATTTTTAGTTTCTTTATGCTTGGAAACAAATCTTTCTTCAATATTACTTTCAATATCATTTCTTGTTTCTTTACGCTTACAAACAAACCTTTTTGGCTTTATTGAACTTTCAATTAAATTGTCATCTACTAGGGTTTCATTTAAATTTTCTGATATTTTACTTGCATCAGACCAGCTTTCTTCATCAAAAAACTCTAAAGGATGTATTTCTTGACTATTATGCAAAGAAAGCCTTTCATGACTATTATGTAGGGATGGCTGTATTTCATGCTTATGTCCGATTTCACGACTTGAACTTACTACTTCAGCATTAAAAGAAAATTCACCTGTAAGTCATTAAAACCTCATATTATTAAAAAAAAGATTCTATTGTATTATTATTATTCATAAACAATAAAATTGTACTACTGACTGTGTAATATTCAAAATTATACGATTTAACTTTTAAACACAATTAGTTTTTAAGCTCTTCATCAATTTCATTGATTATAGTTATTAAGTATATTTTACAAATAAATATATTCATTTTAAAAGTGCTTAAATGTTATTAAACCTTTTTTAAATTTGTGCTTGCCAAGCAACCTTTGAACAACAGAACAATTTGATGATAAAGAAAGATTCTCTGCAGCTTCTTCAAGCTCTTCAAATGCTAATAGTTCTTTTTCTAAAATCTTGAGAGAAAAATTAGAAAAGCAAAAACAAGATTTGAAATAATCGAATTAGGAAAAAAAAAAAATTCTTTTACTTTATCTGAATTCAGTTCTGAATGATTGTGATAAATGTTTGAATCTGAATTATTTGCATCTAAAATCCTTGCACGAGAAACTATTTGCAAAAAAGGAGCTTTCTCCAAACTAATACAAAATACAAACAATAATAATATTAATGACTAAAAAACTAACGACAAAACAACATAAAAATAAGTATAAAGAAAATAAAAATTCTGTTAAAAGTATATTTTAAAAATATATTTTTTATGTTCAGAAATACCCTGTTTTTTCCAACTTGTTAACTGATACAGACACTGTTGTATTTTCTTTAAATAAACTGTGGCTATTTACAGAAAGTAAATTTGTATCTTGAAGGTCTCTAGAAGAATCCTTATTTTTTGAATCTCTAGAAGAATCTTTATTTTTTGAATCTTGAGCAGGTTCTTTAGGCTTAAGCTTTAGAGGCAATCCAACAGTTTTTATGTTTTTGTTAGGTAAATCATTTTTGTTTTGATTGTTTATTTGAACATGTATTTTTTTATTTCTATTTAAAGCATTTTCTTTATGAAATCTTTTTAATCCTTCTCCGCGTTTCAGAAAATTAAACTTTTTTTTAACTGCTTGAGGTTTCACAACAAACTAAAAAAAATAAAACATGTCAACAGTTTTTTTTGTATAAATAATCATGTTTAGGATAATTAATTAAAACTTCACCTTTCTATTTTCTTGTAACTAAATCACCAAAACTAAATCACCAAAAGTTATCATTACCGGAGCTCTTTTTAATTCTCTGTCCAAGAGTTCTTCAAATAGAATTTCATGATCTAAATAAATTCAAGATTTATTTAAACATTAGTTGCAACATCAACTATTGTCATTACTAATGTTTATCCAACAGTTATTATCAGTGAAACAAGTCCAACGGTATTTATCAGTAATATCTGTCCAGTTATCAGAAAAATTTATTAAATAATTAGCATATCTAATATGTCTCTAGCTCAACTGCAAACATCTGTTGATATTCAAAAAATAGATTTTATTAAAAAAAAGAGTGACAACTCTGGAAGCAACTTAATTAACTTTATCGAAGATGACAGCTTCATCAAGGATGATAGCTCAAGACATTTAATTTTCGATATTTTGCCTTCATTGGATTTAACAAAAATTATTTGATTTAAAAATCAGATAAGTTGACTTTAATTTGGAAAAGAAGATACCTTAAATTTTACAAAAATTTAAAAAACATAAATTAAAAAAATCTAAAAGTCATTATTTTTATTGCACGTTTTTTAAAGAGATAACTTTAAAGTGATCTTTTTTCAAAGATCTATTAAAGTTATTTTATAATATTTTTTGAAAAGCTAACACTTTCTTTAAATTCAAGAACCAGATCAGCTTATTTAACAGAACAGTCTACTCAATAGAACCACCTAATTTATAGATCAGCTTATTTAACAGAACAGTCTACTCAATAGAACCACCTAATTTATAGATAAATACAAAAAGCTTAATACAAAAAAACTTTGTAAATACTTTTATTACTTTTATTATATTTTTAAATTATTTTTTAAATTAAACCAAAGGAATTTATTAAATTTAAATTTAATTTTAGAAAATAAAGCTTCTCTAAAAGCTTTAAAAAAAAAAAAAACAGCTTTGAAATTTTAAAATGTGCTTTATAGTTATCATCAGTAAAATGATTCCAGCAGCAGTCATCAGTAAGATGTGTTTAACAGTTAACTTCAGTAAAAAAAATTCCAACAGTAATTAGTAAATTGTCATGTATTAGTAAATGTGTCTGAAGCAAAACAATTAAAAAAGATTTAAACTTTTCCATGATTTTTGTAAAGGCTCACTCATTAAAGTTAGATGACTCATGCGAATTAATATAAAAGGGCACACCCTTTCTCATCCCTATATCTCTGCACACAAAAATTCTTGAAAAACAGTGTCTCCCCAAACAAAAATGGTGTTTGGGGTTAGACTAGTATGTATTTTCAATGAGATTTCCTTGCTTGTTATGCAAATCTTTTTTTCATTGCAAAAATGCAATGCTTGGTATGCAAATCTCGTTTTTTTTCCTTAATTTTTTTGGAGTTATAAAATGAGAAAGGGGAATTACAAAAACATATTTAACAAACCTTTGCAACCAGCTTTTATGGGTATTTCATCTGAATTCTAAATTAAAGTATAAATAAAATAAAAGCCAAGAAAAAAAATGAAAAAACAAAATATTGCAAAATTATTTTATTGCAGACCTTTACTTGTTCAACCACAGTTATTTTATCTGCATCATAAGGTGTGTAGTCATTTATTGGTTCTACTCCATCTAATTTAAAGTCTTCATCATTGATATTAAAATCACTTAAGCCATCCTCAGAATCACTACCAAAATTTTTACTGGAAACAGGAAAAGAAAACATATTTTTTGATGGAGTGCTTGTTGAGTTTAAATCTGCTAAAAAATGTTCACTAGATGCAAAATCATTTTTACAAAGTTCATCTTTAGAAGAATCACTTTTATTATCTAATGCATTGTTCTTAAAAAACTGATTACTGCTATTAATATTTACTCTTTCATAACATGATTTTGAATCATTTTTTATCAAGTGTTGGTTTAAAGTGTTTGAAAAGCTTTTTGAAACATCTTGTTGATCATGATTTAAAATTACTTTGTTAGAATGATTACTTGAAAAATTTTGTTGTTGTTGTAATTGCCATTGTTGTAATGTTCTTAACTTTTCAAGAAGATTTACTTTATTCATATTTTTTATATAAGAACCTAAGATATAAAAAACATATTTAAAATATAAAAAATATATATAACTTAAATAAAAATAAAAATTTAAACATTTACAAAATAGAATTATAGAACTTGCAGATACTAAAAGTGCATCAAATATTCATTTTGAAAAATAAGCATTAAACACCCCCTATGTTCCAAATAAGCAACAAAAACTTCCTATTTTAGAAAATTGTTTAAATTAAAAACATTAGAAACAAGTTTTACAAACAAAAAGTTTTTTTATGTTTGTATAACCATTGCTTTACAAACATTTAAAAATGTTTATTCATTACTTCAAACCTGTTATTATTATACCTGTATATCATTACTTATTTTTACTGTATATCATTACTTATTTTTACATAATTATTTCTGAATGATGCACAATTAATGCATTACACAAAAATGCTAGTTTAAGGTTGTAAGGTTTCAAACTAAGTAACATGAGATTATATGTACCAGTTTAAGGTTGTAAGGTTTCAAACTAAGTAACATGAGATTATATGTACCAGTTATAAGTACCAGTTTAAGGTTGTAAGGTTTCAAACTAAGTGAGATTATATGTACCAGTCAAGGTTGTAAGGTTTCAAACTAAGTAACATGAGATTATATAATTCACCAGTTATATAATTCACAACAATACTTAAAAAAGTAATAGTTTATATTATTGTGTACAATGAAAAATAAAATTGAGATATCAACAAAAATAATAAACATGATTAATATAATATTCATGTAATAATTATTATGTGCAAATATGTATGAATATATACATCTGACTTCTCCTAATATTTAAATATTTTTGGAAAATTTAAATTCCAATAGATGCAGCAAATGATTTTCCATCCATTTGAGTTGACATCTAAATAATAAAGTATTCTTTAAACATAAAAACTATTTGTGGATCTGTTTTCATTTTAAAACTGCAACTTTTTGTTAATAAAAATAACATAAACAATATATTACCTACATTATTTTGAATTCTAAAATAATATTTACAATATATCATCTAAATTATTTTGGTTGTTGAACTATCTTGTAATTCTAAGATTAATGTTGATTTAATGTTAGGGATGATAACTAACATGCAACTTACTTGATATTGATGATGATAACTGACTAATATACAACTGTCTTAATGTTGGTGATGATAAATTTAATTATAATAAGTAACTTCACTATAAAATTTTTTATAAACAAATTTTATACCTTATTGATCTGTTTGTGACGTGAATAAGTGACAATCTCTTCTATTACCTCACCATCGCCTTTTATTAACCTGATTTAAAGAATCAACTATAATAAAAACTGAATTAAAAAATTAACTTTAGTCAACTTAAATAACAAAAAATTTACTGAAACAAAAGAAAAAAAAGTTACTAAAACAAAAGAAAAAAAAGTTACTAAAACAAAAGAAAAAAAAGTTACTGAAACAAAAGAAAAAAAAGTTACTGAAACAAATTCGCTCTGCTTATACGACTGCTTATTTGTTTGATATTTTATAAAAACAATATTTTTATAAAAATTTTATTTGTTATATATTTAATATCATACATATTTATATACTTTATAAAAGTTTGAAAAAGCGTATTAGTTAGGGATGTATTCCGTTCCAGCCAGAATTTGTAACTTTTAAATTATTCCAGTTCCAGCTGCAAATACAATTTTTCAGGTCGGAATGTCAGAATTTATTTTTTTAACTATTTTTTATTATTAAATAAAAAAAAAGAGTGAAAAATTTTTTTATTAAATAAAATCAAATAAAAAAATCATTGTCCTACAGGGCAATGAAGAACTATAGGTAAACCTAGGTAAAAAATATAAACTTCTAAACAAACACAATGTAATTTTATTTGCAATAATCAATTAGGCAAGGATTTCTGGAAATTTTGGAACATTATGGTAGAAAAAGTGTTGCTCTCCGGGTTTTTTCAACAAACTAACTCCTTTTTCATCAAAAATGTTACCTTTGAGAAATGTTACCTTTGAGAATAGTTTCATTTAAACTTTAAATAGTTAAAATACCTATTACAGTATTTCAATTTTAAATGGAAAAATAGAAAATAATTTTGAGTATAAACATGTACGTTAAAACTTTTAATATATCAAATTATAAAAACAAATAAAAACCACATATTATATTTAAATGAAATCAAATTAATGAAATAAGTTATATATATATTATAGGTTATAAATCTAAATATTAATACGCTAATGAATAGCGCGCATAGTTACACCTAATGTTTGTGTTGTTAATGACGGTTATGTATTCTGTAAAATACACCATTTCTTAGTTTTTAAGTAGTTTCTAGACTTTTGAATGCAAGGTTATATATTCCATGCAGTCTTTCGAGTAAGGTCGGCAAGCAAATTAGAGCTGATATATTATTATTTTCGAAAAGAATTGATGTTGTTCATTGTTTAAAATAGAATATTTAAATAATCGTTTGTTTGTTGTTGGTTGTTTTTATTTTTCTAATTTTTATAGCCTGTTTTCATTTTTTAGAAGAAGTTTATAACTAAAATTTCTTTTTTAGTAAACTGTTTCGGTTTTGTTGTTAGTCTTTTTAGAACATTTTAAACAAGTATTGTTTTATTTTCTGGAGCAGTTAAGAGGAGCTGATGGCTTTTTTAGTAAGTTCAATTCATTTTCTTATTTATAGATTAAGATTATTTTTTGTAGAAAGAATAATGAGTATAAAATTTTATTTATGTGTTTAATATGAAAAGTTAAATAGAATAAGATTGTTGTTTGTGGTCATGTAAGTTTATATACATAAGTTTGCGTTTATTTCAATCTATTTTATATTGCCCTATATCTATATGTATATTTTATATTCTTAGGAAAAATAATGAATAGAAAAATAAAAAAAAATTCTTCTGGAATTTGTCAAAAGAATGTTGTGTTATGCTTCATTTTAAGGTATCTGAATATGTATTTATTTGAAATTTATAATTTTGCTCTTTAATGGTTTCATCTTTTTCATTACAATGTTGAAAATTGTAGTCTGCATTCTTTGTTACATTAAAAAAAATTAATGCTAATAAATGTCGTTTTATAGCTGTTAAAGGTTTGCTTATATGTTTAAAAGTTAAAAAGTTTTTGATAAATATGTGCATGAGGTGATATATATAGTTGTTTTATAATTGTGTTTATATAAATGTGTTTTTATAATAGTATGAAATGCATTTTATCCAGGGATGCGAAGTCCCAAAAGGACTCCGGCTTTTTGTCTCTACTTTTTCCAAGTCTGTAGTGTCCAGAAGCTCTAAACATGTTTGTTGACTTATTATCTGCTATAATAAAAAAATTCATGAGATTTAATGACTTGAAACTTATTGTTTTTAAGCCAGGAGTCCTTGCCGCCATAATACCTAAGAATTCTGGGCTAAAAAAACGATTGTTCCTCTAACCTAAAAGTCTTAATTTTTTTCCTATTAGTAGTCCATAAACTTATTTATATTTTTAGTGCTCCTGTATACCAAAAACTAGGATAAAGTAATCTTTTTGTGACTTTCTAATCCGGAGTCGTTTTTGGTACTCTGCATCCCTGATTTTATACAATGTGTACATGATTGTTAAATGAGGTGTTTTTATATGTTATATAACATTTAAAAAAACATTGTGTTTTATAGTTAGTATAACTATAACACACAATATATTTGAGATATAGATCTAGAGCAAGATTTGTCAACCTTACCAGTCAAGTGGTGTTACTGCTTTAGGTCTAAGTGTAGTCTAGTCTTCAATATAACTATTCTGAAAATACATAACATCTTTAATAATTTTTTGTGTAATGTTGTTACCTTTGGCTTATCTTTATGTTAGTGTCTGTTGTTAAAAATGATTAATAGGTAGTTTCATTACTAAAACTCGCTACTTTTGTTTCTTAATATAAATACATTAATATAATTTCTTCAAGCAGAAACATAAATTAGTGACTTTTATCTGAAATAGCACAGTGAATATTATTATTATTAGTGCGCATAGGTATACATTTTGTTCGATATTAGTTACAATTCTGTATTCTGTATAATACACTATTTCTTAGTTTTTAAGTAGTTTCCAGACTTTTCTTAACCAAGTGTTTTCTTAAAGAAGTCATGACCTTTAAGAAAACACTTGGTTATGAAAATGTTTAAGTTGACATTAGGTAGATAATGCTTAGTAGCTTAAATTGATAGGTAATATAAAATCTTTTTAAAATTTTATTAAGTAATTAGTTTATTGTAATCTTTTTTTAAATTGTACTTTTAAATGTGTTATAGATGTTAATATTGAAAATATAATTTACTATAATTCTTATAGTTATTATATGTTTGTTTTTCTATATTTAATATACTATTAATCATTTTCATACATTTTTATTTAAGTTTAATTGCTTATAATTTATTAAGATTTAGATTATTAGAAAATTCATGTTTACAGAGTTGTTATTAATCATGATTGAGTTGTTGTACCAAGGAAATTGTAGAGGTTTATTTATAAAATGTACTATATATGTTATAAAGAAAATTTTGGATTTCATATGTTTTCACTAATAAATAGTTCAATATATATATATATATATATATATATATATATATATATATATATATATATATATATATATATATATATATATATATATATACATATATATCCTTGGAGTTGCAGCAGCGTCATATTTTGTGTGTTGGGAGGTGGGGAGGGATTTACAAACCCGCATTAATAACCTGTTTTGTACATAACATATTTATAAGTTTTATTATGCATTTTGTTCAATGTTTTCTCCCAACACATGAACTATGACGCTGTCCGCGACTCCAAGGATATATGTATGTATATATATGTATGTATGTATATGTATATATATATATATATATATTTTATTAGAAACACTTAACTGTTTCTAATAAAAAAGGATATTTGTTTATTTTCTAAATTTTTTTTATTAGAAACAAAATAAATTTTAACTTTTTTTTATAAGTCTTTGCTAATATGGTTGCAGGTTTTTCTTAACTTTAATTAAATAAACTTAAAAAAAAGTAATACAGGTGTATTACTTTTGATGATGGCAAATTAATTTTATTTTGCATTTATTTGGTTTCTTTATTTTATAATTTTTCGAATAAGATTTTTTTAGTTATTTATTAAGTTTTTTTATTTTATTGTTAACTTTAGAGTAGTAAAACAAAGAAATAATTAGTGTTGCTTTGATAAATATGTTTAATGATAATGATGACATTGAAATGGATGATAGGCTAGATGAAGTTATGTATTTACAAGACGATGTAACTATAAGGCATGTTGAAAATAACTGTAGACGAAATGAAAGAAATAGACTTAGACGAGATGAAATTAATCATTTACAAAGTGAAAGAAATAGGCTAAATCGAGTTGAAGTTAATCTTCGCCAAAATGTAAGAAGATCTGTTCGACAAGGACGAATCTATTCTATAGCAAGAAGTAATGCTATTCCAGATTATAATTATTTAGGAGAAATGAATCAAATTTGTCAGCACTGTGGTGCTAAGAAATTTCCAGATGAAACACATTTTCTATGTTGCCATAATGGTAAGGTAGCTTTACCTCCACTTTCACCATTTAAGTTTTACAGGATTTATTTACAGGGAATTATCTAGATTGTAATGCTAATGTTAATTTTTTAAAACATATTCGAAATTATAATGCCTGTTTTTCTTTCACTTCTTTTAAAGCAACTGTAGTTCAACCAATAAATCATGGGCCTCCATGTTTTAAAATATGTGGCCAGATTTATCATCGTGTAGGTAATCTTAGGCCAGATCAAGATATTCCACCAATATATTTTCAACTATATATATATGATCCACTTGCAGCAGTAAATTTTAGAATGCAACAACGTGGTAATGATCTTTGTTTACGTGATTTAATGTTTCAATTGCAAACTATAATTACTGAACAAAGTCCATTTGCTCTTGCATTTAAAAATATGGCTGAAGTAGAAGATGAAGAAATTTGTCAAGCGGCTATAGAAGGTCGCCAAGCTTTTGTTGTAAAAATATTTTTACTTGAAGGGGGTGATAGGCGTCGCTATAATCTACCTTCACACGATGAAGTTGTATTTGTTGGCGAAGATGGTGCTACCCCAACTTCCAGAGAAGTTGTTATTTACCCAAGAGGTCATCCTTTAAAAATTGTATCAAGTATGTCAGCCAACTTAGATCCTATGATTTATCCTCTCTTTTTCCCGAGAGGTGATGCTGGTTGGCATAATCAGTTAGTGCATAACCCTGAGCGTGCCACACTGGTTAGAAATCATGTTACATTATCTCAGTTCTACAATTATAGACTTTCTGTTCTGCAATTTTTCTGTTCATTATTTTATGACAAGAAACTATTTCAGCAATATGTTGTAGATGCATTTGTAAAAATTGAAAGCCAGTGTCTTGCTTTTATCAGAAATAGTCAAAACAAACTGAGAAGCGAGCAGTATGATGCCTTACATGAACATGTTAACAACATTGCAAACGAACGTAATGTTAGACCAGGGCAGGTAGTTATTTTGCCATCATCTTATGTAGGAAGTCCTAGAGCTTTAAAAAAAAATTTTGAAGATGCTATGGCAATTATTAAAAAAGTATGATATACCTGATTTGGTCACTTGAGATATTTAAACTCAAGTTAAATAACCTCCTCAATGATATATTCAAACATGGTGTATTAGGCAAAGTTGTAACGCATGTTCAGGTTATTGAGTTTCAAAAGCGTGGTTTGCCACATGCCCACATTTTACTTCATTTAGCCAATGATGATAAACTTGAAACAGCACAGGATATCAATAATTTAATATGTGCAGAAATTCCAGATCCGGTTGTTAATCGTGAACTTTATGATATTAATAAAACTTGCATGATTCACGGCCAATGTGGGATACTGAATCCTAATTCTCCCTGCATAAAAGATGGAGTGTGCAGCAAAAATTATCCTAAAGAATTTAATGCCAACACTGTAGCCATTCACAATGGTTATCCACAATATAGACATCGTGATGATGGGTTGGTTATCAATATTAAAGGCAACAATGTAGATAATCATTGGGTGGTACCTTACAATCCTTGGTTATCTAAGAAATATCAAGCCCACATTAATGTTTAAGCTTGCATGTCTGTAAAAGCTGTTAAATATTTGTACAAATACATATACAAAGGGCATGATTGTGCAAATGTTTTGATAAATGAACAGGTTAATCACAATGAAGTAAATACTTTTTTAGATTGTCGTTATGTTAGTGCACCTGAGGCACTGTGGCAAATATTTGAGTATCCTATAAGTCATATGTCACACACTATTATCCGTATTAAGGTTCATCTTCCTGTCAATCAGATTGTGTATTTTAGAGAAGGAGAAGAACAAGTGGCTTTAGATCGTGCTGCCCAACGCGATACACACCTTACGGCACGGTTTAAATTAAATTCTGAAAATGAAGGAGCGCATCGCTATTCATATGTAGACATTCCATATCACTTTGTATTTGATGATAAACATTGTAAATGGAAGGATAGACAAATAGGTGGAAATAAGGTGATAGTAAGAATGTATAAAGTTAGTCCAACAGGAGAATTATTTTTTCTTAGATTGTTACTTTTGCAGGCAAAAGGAGCAACATCTTGGGCGGATTTGCGTACTGTTAATGGAATAGTTCTTGAAACCTTTCGTGAAGCATGTGTTTTAAAAGGTTTGTTGCAAGATGACACTGAATGGCAGAATACTCTTTCTGAGGCAGTTTTAACGCGAATGCCTAAGCAAATTAGACAGCTGTTTTCAGTTATTTTAACCTTTTGTGAACCTGACGACCCTTTGCATCTTTGGAATACATACAAAGCTTTTATGATGGAGGATTTCATTCATCGCCAAGTTCCATTTATATTAGCTTAACAAGCTACTCTTTGTCAAATCGAAAAGATTATTAATCAAAGTGGTAAAACACTATCTGATTATAATTTGCCTGTTTTTGATGAATTCATAAATTTTAATCTAGAAAATTTAAATGATAATGTTCAGCAATCAATTGACGAAGCTAATAGAATGAGACCGCTTCTTAATGTCAATCAATTAAATGTAAGTAATGCTGTCCTTGCTGCATTGAACAAGCAACCAAGTGTAGAAAATCAACATTCCAGATTGTTTTTTATGGATGGACCAGCTGGTAGTGGAAAAACGTTTACGTATAATTATTTGGTTGCTGAAACCATAAGTAGGGGTTTTAAATCTGCTACAGCTGCATGGACTGGCATAGCAACAACTCTTTTTACAAATGGATTTACATTGCATGGTTTATTCAAACTTCCTGTCCCAATATTGGATAACACCACATGTAATGTAACCCCTAACTCTATACATGGACATTTTTTAAAACAAGTTAGTTTGTTTTTGCTTGATGAAACATCCATGATACCTAAACATGCCTTAAATGCAATTGATAGGTTGTTAAAAGATGTTTGCAACAACAACTTTCTGTTTGGAGGAAAAGTCATTCTTTTTGGTGGTGACTTCAGGCAAATACTGCCTGTTGTAAAAAGAGGACAACCAGCTGAATTTGTAGAATTGTGTATAAAATGTTCCTTACAGTGGCAATGGGTGCAGAAATTTACATTAACTGAAAATATGAGAGTACATGATGGGGAAAGAGAATTTTCCCAATGGCTATTAAAACTTGGTAGTGGAACAATGCCTGTCAAAGAGGAGGATCCTTTTAAAGGATGCATTGAAATACAAAACCAGTGCATTATTAGAGAAAACGAATCGATTGTTGAAAAGGTTTTTGGAGATGCTGATCAAAATGATTATTCTAAATGCGTGATTTTAACACCAACTAATGTTAATTCATTATCAATCAATGAAGAAGTTCTTGAATGTCTGCCGGGTGAGGTCAAAATTTATTTGTGCTGATCAAATTGATACTGATGACCTTAATGAAAGAAATAACTTTCCTGTTGAGTTTTTGAACAGCTTAACTCCTTTAGGTATGCCACCTCATTGTTTAAAATTGAAAATTGGTTGTGTAATTATGCTACTTAGGAATTTAGATCTCAAAGCTGGGCTTTGCAATGGTACTCGAATGAAAGTTAGTGCTCTTGAAAATAATTATATTGATGCAGAGGTTTTGACAGATGTTTCTGGTGGTAAACAGGTTTTTGTTCCTCGAATTCAGATGGGCTCCATCAGATTCTAATTTACCTTTGGTTCTGAAACGTCGTCAGTTTCCTGTCAGATTGGCTTATTCAATGACAATTAATAAAAGTCAAGGTCAAACATTTGATAGAGTTGGGGTATATCTCAAAAAACCGTGTTTCTCTCATGGTCAATTATATGTTGCATGTTCTAGAACTGTACTTATAGCAGAGGTGTGACTTGGCAGTATTTAGTGCCAGGCGGTGTTACTGCTTTAGAGCTAGGTTGTGTTGTCTAGCCTTTTTTTAATTATTCTGGAGACACATAATATCTGTTAATATTTAGCGTAATGTGTATAAGAGAGTATGCAACCTTGATCTTTAAATCTAGGGCGTTTTAATGTCCTAAATTTGAAGTAATTGAATAACTAATATTGAATATAAAAGCAAATATATTTTTATGTATTTATATGTTTAGTAAAAAGATAAATATAGTTAACTTAAAAGTGGTTTTCTAATTTTGTCTTTCATATTTTAATTTGGTTTGTTATTTTCGCTGGATTTTAGGATCAAGGGTGTGGTGTAAATATTCTATTTTAATGTTTTATTGTTGCGATGTTTTGTGTTGATAGACTGCTTGGCTTACCTTCACGTTGGTGTCTATTGTTAAAAATGAATAATTGGTAGTTTCATTATTGGAACTTACTGCTTTTATTTATTTACTAAAAGCCAAGACAACATTTTGCTAAAAATGCAATTTGTATCTTAATTTGATTTTTATTTTTTTTTAGTATTGTTAATCCTTTTGTACTTGGAAACAAATTTTATAGTTACATTTTCAATAAATGTTTATATTAACTGCCATGTCAACATAGGTTACTATAAATAGGTAAATCGATTTTGAGTTTTTATGTGGTTTTCTTTTTTTATTTTTATTTATTTTTTTGTAATTATGGTATCATAATTCCATTTTTTTTTCTTTAAGATTTACGATTGACTCATTTATAAGATTTATAAATAAAAAACCTGATTTCCTTTTATTGTAAATTTTTTGTCAGTTAAAATTATATAAATATATGCAATTAGTTCAATTTTTTTTTAATTTCTCTTATTTATGCCTAATAATTTGTTGTACGTAACTTAAGGGATGTTTTTAAAGAGGGGTCGCAGCTAAAAACAAACTAAAAACCTTTAAATACATGGAGAATATTGTAGTTTTGTGCATTTGTCAAATACAAAGTTACTTAAATTTTATAACGGGTTTAACTAATTAATTAGCTTAGTTTGCATTTGCAACACTTTTGAGGAAAGAAAAAATTCTTACATATGTTAAATTCTTATATATATTAAAAAGAAAAAATTCTTAAAAATGTAAATCATTGTTTTACATTTTATTATTTTGGTAAAAAGTCTTCATCAAAAACTTGATTACTCTTAATAAAAATAACTTTATTCTCCTGGCCAACATTAAGGCAAAAACGAGGAAGGGAGGTCCTTTATTAGTGTCAAAATATATGAGAAAATATACTTCAAATATACTGTCAATATACTGTCCTTTATTAGTGTCAAAGTATACTTCATATTAATCTTATTAATTAAAGTTCATGATATCAAAAATATTATAAGAATTTAGCTTTACTTTTTCGTCAATTTAAAGCATGATGAAGTGTTATTATTTTGTGTCAGTAACTAAAAACGTATTGTGTTGAACTTAGTAATGTCTAGGAAAATGGTTCTGCCATACACTGATATGACCTATGTCAGTTTTAAATTACACAAATAACGTTAAATAATTGGTAAATTAATTGATTTTAATTTTGCAGATGGCTTAATTTTTTAATTTGAAGGCGTTTTACTTACATGGTATTAGTTAAGGTTTCGCAACTTTAAATTGTGGAAAACAGCCACTATAAATTAAGTAATAGACCGACCGTAACCCGTATTACGGGTTGCTTTCTGCTAGTATATATTATATAGCCATGATGCTTAGGTGCAGGTTTCCACTTTAATCTTGAAGGTAAAAAAAAGGATAAATATAATACTTCTGGATGGAATTTTATTGACAAGTCCGGCAAATCCAGTTCCAGCAGGATTTTAAAATTTCCATTCCGGTACACTCCTAATATTAATATACATTAATTATCCTGGTACTTCCATAATTTTATCAATAAAGAATATATCAATAAAAACATAACTATGAAAGAACATAACACTTATAAGTTTCAACTTTACCTATGTCTTCCTGTTGCTGCGTCGTACACTCGTCTAACAACAGACTGTTGTTTGTCAAACTCTTCTTTTGTCATTGGAGCCATACTAATTAGAATTAAAAAAAAATTTTATGATATTTTTTGTCTTATTTCTTAGCTATATAGTTTTATCATCCGAATTATAAAAAAATTTTTAAAACAATTATGTTTATTTAAACTATTATGATGTTTATTTAAACAATTATGTTATTTATTAAAACAATTAAGATGTATATTAAAACAATTATGATGTTTATTTAAACAATTATGTTGTTTATTAAAACAATTAAGATGTATATTAAAACAATTATGATGTTTATTTAAACAGTTTGGATAAAAGTTGTGATCCACAGTAATCTTGATAAATATTTTTGCTTGAGTGCTTTTCAGCTACTCCAAGTTACTCCAACAAACTTTTTTTCAGCTACTCCAAGTTACTTTAATTAAGTTATTTTCCGCAATTGTTTACTAGTTTTGCTTATCTTTATAACATATGGTTTTTTCAGAAAAAGAAGAAAGAAAAGAAGAAGAATAAAAGAAAAGATTGCTACCTAATCCAAAACCCTCAGTTGATGTAGCAGCATTCCTTTGTGGCAGCAGGCTATAAGATAGTTGACGAATGTACTGAAGTCCCCTTAAGAGCTATTTTAGCTTGACATCACACATGTTATCTAAACAAACACACATACACTCACATATATATATATATATATATATATATATATTATATATATATATATATATATATATATATATATATACAGTATTGGACAAAACATTTGCAACCATTATCAAACAATGCTAAAAAATGTTCCTAATTTTACATGTCTTAAAAACGAAACGAACTAAACTACCACAGCAAACAGTTCAGGAGTCTGGAGTCATAGCATGCCATGACATAAGCAATCATCTGATAGGTGACAGCACACAGGCAGAATTTCGTTAACAAGTGCTATTTTGCAGCGGACGAAACAAGTGCAACTTTTTTGGTTTCTTTCATTTTCTTAAGTCTGATCCGTGTCAACGTCACGGAAGTTTTTTAATAATTAAAGGTAGTATCCAGAAGTTTCCAGAGCATAAAGAAGCTTCCAGAAGTTTCCAGAAGAAGCATCTGGAAGCATCCAGTAGCATCCAGAAATATCCAGAAACATTCAGAAGCATCTAGAAATATCCAGAAACATTCAGAAGCATCCAGACGCATCCAGAAGCGACGAAAAGAAGCATCTAGAATCTTCCAGAACAGGTTCACACAGGTTCATTTTACTATATAAGAGACATGTAAATCGACATGTAATTCAGTCAGTATATGGAAGTCAATCAGTCAGTATTATCAAGACAGTTTATCGAAGTGAGTTTTATCAAAGTGTTTTATCGAAGAACATCAATACAAGAAGTGAAATACAACAAGTGATTCATTACATCAAGTGTAGTCCACATCCAACCAAGATGTTGTGTTCCACAGAGCATAATTGTATCATCTCAAGGTAAATGTAACACGGTAAGCCTTGAGAAGCATGATTATTTATTTTTATTATTTTTATGACTTCAAGTGCAAAAATGGTTCCCGACAGTCTTGGATTGGAACTAAGAAAGAAAATTATTGGCGATTACGTAAGTGGAATGTCACAAAAAAGTATTTGTGATAAATATCGCGTGAAAAAATGGATCGTATCAAGACTATGTTCCAAATATCGTTCTACGGGGAAGTTGGCAGCAGATAACAAAGGTGGAAGACCGTGTTCCACCACTTCAAGAGAGCATTCTATGATCATCAGATCCGTCAAGAAGGATCCCTGGATATCATCAGTCGAGATACAAAAGCAATTAGAGCTGCCTGTATTGGACCGAACAATCAGACGACGTGTTGGAGCCAGATTGTTTTCTCGACGCCCTGCAAAGAAACCGCTGATTTCACTTAAAAACTAGAAGAAAAGACTCCTGTTTGCTACATCTCATATTGACTGGAATGTGCAGAAATGGTGAACTGCCTTGTTCAGTGATGAATTGAAGTTCAACATCATTGGGAGCGATGGCATTTGCCGTGTACGTTGACCGGCCAGAAAACACCTCGATTTACGTTACTGCCATAAGACCGTGAAGTAAGGTGGAGGCAATGTAATGGTCTGGGGGTGATTTTCTGCTATTGGTCTAGGTCCAATACATCGAAACAATGGAATAATGGACCGTTTCATGTATAAAAATATCCTGAAAGATGTTATGTTACTTCAAGCTGAATGGAATATGCCAATAAAATGGGTTTTTCAGCAAGACAACGATCCGAAACACACTGCAAAAGTAGTCAAGCAGTGGTTTCAAGAAAACCATCTATTGGTGATGGATTGGCCACCTCAATCTCTGGATCTTAACCCTATCGAGAACCTGTGGGAGATCGTCAACTGCAGAATTAATTGTTAAGGTGTTCGTAATAAGGATCAACTGTTTGAACAAATCCAAAAGGCCTGGGCAGCGATTCCACAAAGTTTCATTGATCACCTGATCGAATCTATGCCTCGAAGATGCCAGGCTGTGATCGACAACAAAGGATTCGCCACAAAATATTAATACCGAAATACAGCTTGGTCAACATTTTGTCGAGTTGCACTTGTTTTGACCAGAAGGAAATCAACTTTTTTAATACTTTATTTATTAATTTTTTTTAATAATTTATTACTTTCCGTGAACAAATAATGAACTTTGTGATGAATAAAACTTGAAGAACTTTGTCTCTAAACAGTTCCATAGATATTTCTCTAAATTGAAAAAATGCATCACTTTTATATAAAGAAACTAAAGTAGCATTATTTGGTTGCGCTCATTTTGTCCAATACTGGATATATATATATATATATATATATATATATATATATATATATATATATATATATATATATATATATAGATCTATAGTTTGTTGGCTTTGGGAAGAGCGGAAGGAAAAAAGTGATTCTTACGCCAACATATACGTCACTTTTAATTACTTTTAACTTTCGTCCAACATTTCCGTGTTGGACGAAAGTAAAAACCATTAATTTAATTACAAATTAATCGTTTTTTAAAAAAACCACAAAAACGCAAATTTAATTGACCGGAATGTTTTTAAAAACATTCTGAATGTTTTTAAAACATTTTGAATGTTTTTAACAATATAAACAATGTTTTTATTTTATTTTTTTTAATAAAATGTTTTTATTTTTATTTTTTTTAATAAAATGTTTTTATTTTTATTTTTTTTACTGTAAATCATGCGCGGAGTGTTGCTACATCGACTATCTTATAGCCTGACTCGCAAGGGAGTGCTGCTACATCGACTGACAAATAGCCTGACCCGCAAGGGAGTGCTGCTACATCGACTGACAAATAGCCTGACCCGCAAGGGAGTGCTGCTACATCGACTGAGGGTTTGGTTGGGGCAGGCAATCTATCATTATTAAAAAAAAAAAATTCCGGTCTTGCTTTTTAATTTTTACTTTTTGTCAACAAAATAAGAAAAAAACATTCGGACAACATCAAAGGGTTCGATATATATAAATATATATATATATATATATATATATATATATATATATATATATATATATATATATATATATATATATATATATATATATATATATATATATATATATATATATATATATAATATATATGTAAATATATATATATATGTAAATATATATATATATGTAAATATATATATGTAAATATATATACATATATATATATATATATATATATATATATATATATATATATATATATATATATATATATATATATATATATATTCTTATCACAAAAAAATACATGTTATTGTCTGCCAGTGGACATTTTCATTTTTCGAAGTAAACTTGAAAACTATGTTGGATAGAGAAAAAGTAAAAAATGAATTTTTTACTTTTAAAACAACTTTTTACTTTTAAAAGTAAAAAATGAACTTGTTTATAATTGATCTGAAAATTTTATTAGATTTATGGTCGCTTTCTTGAACCTTAGCAAAGGATCTGAAGTAATAAAACTTAATAATTACTTTAATAAGGATTTATTATTGTCTTAGTGAAAAAAAAAACCCGCCATTGCAATTATATCTGACATTAAACAATGTCAAATTAACGTGTACAACTTTTGTTTTAATATCACAAGGAGTATTTTTTTTCTTTTTTTTTAACATCTTCGCTTCCAACAACCACTAACTAGAGTTGGAAGTTACTGGAAGAGAAATGATGAGACTTGTGGAGCAAGATAACGATTGACAGACAACTTAAAAGATTGCAAACTATATAAATCAGGAAAGCAGGATGAAGGAAGCGAACTCCAAAAATCTGATGTTTGAGGAAAAAAACTAGAGGAATAGGAATTTTTGGAGCATTTAAGAACAGTCACAGAAAAAGGATGAGACTTAATTGAATGACGAGTAATACGAGAATGAATTTTAGATAGCATAAGAGACTGCTCTATAGAGCAGTGCCCATTATAGTATTTGTAGAAAAGAGAAAGCAACATTACGATATTGTGATAATGGTTGGAGGTTGGCTGCAAGAGCAGGTCCAACTATGCTTACAATGCGTTTTTGCACCTTGTCTAAAAGAGAAAGAGCATCATTAGAAGATCCGCCCCAGATATGTCAACAGTATTCCATACAAGGCCGAATTTAAGACAAGAATAAATGGTGCTATCATCAGCAAACAATGCCACCTTAGATGTGAGAAGATCTGGAAGATCATTAATGTGAATTAAAAAGAGTATAGGGCCAAGGATAGAACCTTGAAAAACTCCTGAAGTTACAGAATAAGAAGAAGAGTGCTGTCCATCGAGGACAACTTTTATACTACGATTGGAAAAGAAGGATTCAATAATCTTAAAGATGTTTCCAGATACACCATAAGAAGAAAGCTTAAGGAGAAGACCAGCATGCCAAAGTTTATCAAAAGCTTTAACAATGTCAAGAGCGATGGCCTTAACTTCTCCACCTTTATCTAATGCACGATAAAATCTATCAGTTATTACTGTTAGCAAATCAGCTGTAGAACGAGAAGATAGAAATCCATATTGATGGTCAGAAAGTTATTAGATTCAAGATGAGAAATTAAGTGTTTGTTAATTAAAGATTCAAAAACCTTGTCTATGACAGGACGAAGACTAATGGGACAGTAGTTAGATGAAACAGATCGCTCTCCAGAATTTTTGAAAATAGAGATAACAGATGCCACTTTCCAGCAGGCTGGAAAACAAGATTCTGATAAGCACTTGTTGAATAGTTTTGAAAGTATAGACGATAGCTCCGGAGAACACTTCTGCAAGACTATAATAGGTATGTTGTCTGTACTACAGGCTGCAGAAGTGTCTAAGGAAATCACTTTAGATACAGAAGCTGGAGTGATACGAATGCCAAGTAATGGATCAACCTGTTTGACGGCTATATCAGGTAGAATGCAACTAGTGGAATCAAGAGATGATATTGATGAAAAGTTCTTAGCAAACAATTCAGCTTTGTCTTTAGGCGAGGTGACAAAGTCTGAACCATACAAGAGAGGTGGAATTACAGATTTGCCCTTATTATTGGTACTATTAAGGATTCTCCAGAAGTCACGAGAGCCTAATTGTTGTGATGAAATACGAGATTTCATGACCTGAGAATAGCGGGCTTTGGCGTTAGACAAAACCTTTTTACAATGGTTTCTAGCAGTAATAAACAGACATCTGTTTTCTGGAGAATTGTTTTGCTGATAGATATGGTAGTAATGGCTTCGATTGGCAATTGCAGCAGCACTGTGAGGAAAAATATGGAGAAGAGCGAGGCTTGACCTGGAGAGTTGATATATGGTAGATGTTGATATATATGTATCCTATATATCAACATCTACCAAGATGTTGATATATAGGATACATATATAAAATTTAGATTTGATAAAATTTAATTTGAAATTATTATTTTTTAGGCTATATATTTAATTTAAAATTATTATTATTTAAATTGTTTTTTTTTTATTGTTGCAACTATTGTTTTTACATACTAAAATTAGAATAATATAAAATAAATTGCATAATATATTTTTTATATAGAGATGTACCGGGATGCATGCTTATGTAATAGCTATGTTGCAGGCCACAGACTATGTAGTAGCTATGCAACCCTTGGAATTAGGGTGGGCATTCGGCAATGCTGACCTAACTGCCGACCTGAAAGTGTTTGAGGTTGGCAAAAAATTGCCGACTCTTTTCTATGTTTTATGGTAAGACCTTCGTATCAAATAAATTTTGCCGACCTGATGCCGACCTCAAAAAGATTGAGGTCAGCAAATTATTGCCGACCTCATTTTTCCTAATTCGGAGGGTTGAGCTATGAGTGGACTATGTAGTGACTATATAACAGGATATGTTGCAACATATTTTATAATAGCTTTTTAGTAGGCGGATAGCTCGCAGGTTATAAAGTACCTACATATTGGGCTACTTAAAAGCTATGCAGCATACCATACGGGGGTATACCCTCATAACCGTCCAGTGGCTTGGGACAACTTGTTTTCTCCAAGGGTGACTGAAATTTAAAAAAAATGCTTGTCAGGAACCCGGCAGGACGACCAGACAGTATGTTACTTACAAAAGTGTGTTTATTAATAAAACCATATTTTGGTCTATGAAGATTTTATTCCTTGTGATTATTTAAAAGAAAACATTAAAAAGCATTTAAAGTAGTACTTTGTTTAATAATAAGTACACTACAGTGCATTATATAATTTTACTAAACTTAATAAAAAGAAGCTGATACGAGATTTAATATTTTCAAGTGCGACTGTACTGTTTTTTTAAATGCTGTTGTTGCATTTTGAAGCACGTTTCTACTCAATTTAAAATGAGTTTTAAAAATACATTTTCTTTTAATTCCAAATGCTAATGTACTATATTTTAAACTTTATAGTCGTATTTTGAATCACTTGAATGGGCAGTTGAAAAAGAATATCGACAAAAACGACGACCTTTAAAAGTTGTATTTATAAATATCTCTTTGTAACAAAAGTTACTTAACAATAAATTTTAACAAGTTATAACATTTCACTTTTTTTTATTAATTTTTTTTTTAGTTATTTTAGGTGCTCCCAGAAGTCCTTACAGTCTTATCACAGAGCACCGCGGATGAGCATTTAATTGAAAGGTCACACCTCCTTCCGTACCAATGTTGCTTATTGGGCTGGCATTGAATCTCAGACCTCTGGGTTCTTAGCCAGAACTCTAACTACTGCAGCACAGCTGTTCAAATTGAATCAATTTACTTTCAATTAAACCCTTTCTTATTAGACATAGTTTAATAGTAAGACATTAAAATTTTTTTCTTCAGTATTTTTACTTAAGAAAAAATACCAAAAAAAACTATTATACCAGACTTCTGATTATCATAGCCGATGACTCAAATGAGAAATAAGAAAACTATTTCAGTCGCCCGCAGGGCGACAGTGAAAAAACCAAAGGGTACACCCCTGCCATATAGTAGCTATATAGCAGTTATGTAGTTATGTCCTAAAAAGAAAGAATAATGATAAAGGCTAAAGCTTCGACTAACTTTTCCCCTATATCCTACAAATATAAATATGTATATACAATATTTATATAATATATATATATATATATATATATATATATATATATATATATATATATATATATATATATATATATATATATATATATATATAGGGTTGAAGTGTGCTTTGGGTCAATGTCCTGCTAAAACATCCTTCCTTGAGGCATTTTGTCTTTAACATGTGGTAGCATAACATTCTTAAGTATACAAAAATATGTACAAAGTACATATTTTTGTCCATTTTGCCATCAATCAAATGGATAGGACCGATACAATCTCTATTCAAGTTAGCCCAGTTCATAACGTTTCGACCTCTGTGCTTTACTGTTGGTAACTGGTATTTAGGATTGTTTTTATGGCCTTAGCAAATCTTAAGCGTGCTTTTCAATTCTTTATATAAATAAAAAGTTTCTTTGTAGGACGTCTTCTAAATAGATTTCCAGACCTCAAAAGACGTTTGATTGTGTCAACACTACATTTTACATTATAAAGCTCTTTAATTTCAGCATTTACCAAGACAGCATTTTGCGTGGAATATTTTTCAGGGCTCGAGGATGGATATTTAAGCATGACATTGACCCAAAGCACACTTCAACCCTTGTGAAAAACTTTTTCAAAGCCAAAGAAATTCGATTAATCGAATAGCCTTAGCAAAGTCCTGACCTTAATTCTATTGAATGTCTATGTAAGATCATTGATTGATAAATTTCAGGTCAAAAACCAACAAGTAAACGTGATTTATTGAATACTCTGAAACAAGAATGGGGAAAAATCAAAATTATTGTGATTATGAAGCTGGTGGACTCAATGCCTTTTCACTCTCAAGCAGTAATTAATCCTAAGGGTTTCCTGATGAAGTACTAAAACAATTTACTTTAAAATAAAGCATTTTCAATTTTAAAAATGTATAAAAAAAAAATCTAATTCAAGTTTTTTTTTTCTGTCCGGATACTTTTGCACGCGCATATTTTAATTAAATGAACTTTTAAGATTAGATTGCTTAGATTTAGTAAAAACTCAATTGTTTTTAGATTTGTAATCAATTTTTTGACATTTCAGTGAAAATTTGAAAGAAATTGGACTTTTCATTCAAAAGTTATCTCAAGTTATGCTCTTGTCCGGTTACTTTTGCACTGTATATATACATACCTATATATGGGCAGAAAATGAATAAGTGATCAAATTTTATTCTCTTTTTTGTCAACTTTTAGCAAATGAATCTTGAAAGTTTATTTAAAATATACCTTTAGTATTAAAATTAATTTTTTTAAGTCATTTTTATGCTTCCGAAAGTTACGGTTTTTCTCATTGTTGCATGATAAAAAAAGTTTCATTGTAAAATGTTATTTTAACCAAGAATTTATTTGCATAATCGAAATTTATTTAGCATGAAAATGGAGCTAACATGTTGAAATTGTTGTTGGTCAGATTTTATAATTTATAAAATATATATAAAAAGTTGTTTTCTTAAAATATATATACTTTATAAAGTATTAAATCTGACCAACAACAATTTGAACATGTTAGCTCCATTTTTACTTTTTTTCAAGAAAGAACTTCTGCAATTTTCATGTAATGTAAGTTAACAAAAACATGATAAAGTTTTGTTTTTTTCTAAAATTTAGTTAAAAAAGTTTTTTAACAATATATGCGAAAGTATATAAAATGTAACGTTTTTACATTTAAAGCTTTGAATAACGATGCTTAGTTAAGGCACATTTTTATTTTAAATTTGTGTAACTTAAGTTAAAAGTTCTGACACTTTTTTGTTAACAAAATGAATTACGTCATTAAGTAATTCTTATTTCGTCAAGTTGGTTTGACAAGGCTCTAACTGATCTTTTTATATTAGGAGAATTTAGAAAAAAAAACCTTTATTTTTTTTCTAATATTAATTAAAATTATTTATATTATTGTTTTTTATTTGTTTATGTTTTCTAATATAAAAAAAATTAGTTAGAACCTTATTTATTTTTTGTTTTAGTAAAACAAATTGTTTGTAAATGCAATTAAGGGGGGTCATCCATAAAGCATATCACCCCATATTTACCGATTCTTAATCCCTTCCTTCCTGTTACAAATGGTCGCATATACCTGAACTTAAACTTTAAACTCTTCTACTTAAACTGTGATAGCAGTTTTTACGTCAAAAATATTTTATTAGATTTAAATACCTAGCAGCATTTTAAAAATTCAACCTAATGAAAATAATGCATTAACATAAAAAGTGTAAAAAGTAAAAACTTCAACAAACCAAAGATTTTCTTATTTAAATGACTCAAATAAGTATTAATAAAGTTGTAATACTAAAATAACTTCTTAAGTTGTTCTTGGTCTTGCATAGAAACTGTTTTGGATTTAATAACTATCATAAATGTCATTAATTCATGAAATGAAATGTCATGAACTCAGGAAGTTACCATTTTCTTTGTTAATTATTTTTAATGAATGAGTTCAATACTTTTACAATTCTTTCGTTACATAACTCAACTCTTAATAATAGATATAAAAAACCCATGATAATAATTGCTTGGTAATGTAAGTGATGTAACGTAAGTTGAATATATAGTACCAAAAAAACCAGTTTATTTTCCTTAGCCGGTCACCTCTGGTAAATTTTTATATATTTTTTAAATTGACATGGAATTCTCACCATCTTGTGAAAGTTTCTATTACAAACTGCTTTACTGATTTGCAGAAATCTGACCTAAAAGTTGAAGCAATTTTTTTACCTTGTTTTCCGTGTAATGTAAGTGAAGTGGTATTTTCAATAATAAATTTGTCCTCTTTGGGTCAGATCAATTAAAACTTTTTAGTTTATTTTATTCTTTAGACCAACAGCTTTCATACAAAATAGCAAAAAGTTTAATTTATAGTTTAAGTAGGAAAATATTTGATAAAGTTGTTGGGCGTGTAACGTAAGTTAAAAATGGATTTGCATATATATATATATATATATATATATATATATAAATATATATATATATATATATATATATATATATATATATATATATATATATATATATATATATGTATATATATATATATATATATATATATATATATATATATATATATGCATATATATATATATGCATATATATATATATGCATATATATATATATGCATATATATATATAATATATATATATATATATATATATATATATATGTATGTATATATATATATATATATATATATATATATATATATATATATATATATATATATATATATATATATATAACGAGAACAAGAGAAACTGTATTCAGGCCTGGCATTAAATTTAAGTAGGAAAATATTTGATAAAGTTGTTGGGCGTGTAACGTAAGTTAAAAATGGATTTGCATATATATATATATATATATATATATATATATATATATATATATATATATATATATATATATATTATATGTATATATATATATATATATATATATATATATATATATATATATATATATATGTATATATATATATATGAATATATATATATATATTTATATGTATACATATTTATATAAATATATATATACATATATATAAGTATATATATATATATATAAATATATGTATGTATATATATATATGTATGTATATATATATATATATACATATATATATATATATATATATATATATATATATATATATATATATATATATATATATATATATTTATATATATATATATAGATCTATAGTTTGTTGGCTTTGGGAAGAGCGGAAGGAAAAAAGTGATTCTTACGCCAACATATACGTCACTTTTAATTACTTTTAACTTTCGTCCAACATTTCCGTGTTGGACGAAAGTAAAAACCATTAATTTAATTACAAATTAATCGTTTTTTAAATAAACCACAAAAACGCAAATTTAATTGACCGGAATGTTTTTAAAAACATTCTGAATGTTTTTAAAACATTTTGAATGTTTTTAACAATATAAACAATGTTTTTGTTTTTATTTTTTTTAATAAAATGTTTTTATTTTTATTTTTTTTAATAAAATGTTTTTATTTTTATTTTTTTTACTGTAAATCATGCGCGGAGTGTTGCTACATCGACTATCTTATAGCCTGACTCGCAAGGGAGTGCTGCTACATCGACTGACAAATAGCCTGACTCGCAAGGGAGTGCTGCTACATCGACTGACAAATAGCCTGACTCGCAAGGGAGTGCTGCTACATCGACTGACAAATAGCCTGACCCGCAAGGGAGTGCTGCTACATCGACTGAGGGTTTGGTTGGGTTCTATATATATATATATATATATATATATATATATATATATATATATATATATATATATATATATATATATATATATATATATATATATATATATATATATATATATATATATATATATATATATATATATATATATATATATATATATATATATATATATATATATATATATATATATATATATATATATATATATATATATATATATATAACGAGAACAAGAGAAACTGTATTTAGGCCTGGCATTAAGTTTAAGTAGGAAAATATTTGATAAAGTTGTTGGCGTGTAACGTAAGTTAAAAATGGATTTGCATATATATATATATATATATATATATATATATATATACATATATATATATATATATATATATATATATGTTTATATATATATATATATATGTATATATATATATATGTATATATATATATATATATATATATGTATATATATATATATATATATATATATATATATATATATATATATATATATATATATATATATATATATATATATATATAACGAGAACAAGAGAAACTGTATTCAGGCCTGGCATTAATAAACAAATAGAAGATTTAGTCAAGTTGAGTGAGACATCTGGAAAACTAAGAAATAGAGACAAGAGAAAAAATGATATGGAGTGAAGCACAAAATCATTTATTTCAAATTGTAGGAACTGAATTATGTCACTGTAATAATCAAGATTTTGTATCATTGGTCAAATAAATAAGTTGTTATTAGGAAATTGAAAAACTATACAATATCCAATCACTGATATATAAAGAAACTAAAATTGATGATTTCTAGACTTAATATACCACAAGTAATATTTAGTGACAACATGATAGAATTATCATCCTTTGAATTCCAAAGAGTGAGAAATAAAGCATATAACTAGAATCCATCAGTATCAAGAATCAAGTGGAATGGCTGAGAAACAAATGAAAACAGCAAAGAACTAACCAATAATTAATATATATAATATTAATAAATATAATAGCAAAAAGTTGGAATCTGTAAAGAACTCTACTAGAAGTAAAAAACATTCACATTTGACAGTTGACAGTTACACAGCTTTTCTTATAAGTGGAAGAATGGGCACAAGACATATTTTAAATGTCTAAAAAATGTAATAATTTGTTTTAACATGTTTTCAAGTCTAAAACACACCTTGTGCCAATTCCAAAGGTTTAAATCCACACTTTCACTACTTCAAGTAAATCCGAATGATTAAAAATCCTAAATAAAATTAAGAACAATAAAAAAAAAATTCAAAGTTCACAAAGTTTTACAACACACAAAAACATAGGAATATATAAATGATGGAGAATAAAGAGTTGGAATACATGATGGAAATAAAAGACAAACAGGAAAAGTTGTTAGAAATAAACAACTACAAAGCTTTAATGTAAAAACTTTAGGCAAAAATGTCATCAGAAAAAAAGACTAGGAACTCTATGTCAGACAATGACAGTGATAAAAATGAATCAAAAGACACAAGTAAATGAAATCTGTCACCAAATTGAATAAAAAAAAAGCAATACTCAGAATAAAAACTGATAATGAACCATCAAACGGTAATATAATTATCACAAGAAAAGGAAAAATTTTAAGAAAATTTAACCACTATACCAATTACACAATGAATTTCTGAAAGAAGGAAAGTGTAATGATTGCTACATAAAATCTTTAGACATTATTAAAAATGTGTACATTTCCCTCTCGAAAATATTAAATGCAGGTTGCACAATAATCCTTATGTATATTAATTCCACATGAAGGAACTCACATATTAAAGTACTTCTGAGATATAGCACTAAATATCAGAACATGAATTAAGCATCCCTCGGAATTAGGAAAAATGAGGTTGGCAATAATTTGCTGACCTTAATCTTTTAGAGGTCAACATCTGGTCGGCAAAAATTATTTGATACAAAGGTTTTACCATAAAACATAAAAACAAGGTGGACAATTTTTTGCCGACCTCAAACACTTTCAGGTCGGCAGTTAGATCAGCATTGCCAAATGCCGACCCTAATTCTGAGGGTTGATTAAGACAGATGAGAAAACAACAAATAGTTCAAGACAATATTGATTATTTATTTATATAATATATAATGAATCTTGTAAATAAAAGTTTTGTAAAAAATCGTTTTTCTCTTTGAAAAATAAACAATAAGAACATTGCAGCAAGAAATCTCAAAAACATTAATAAAGAAAACTTTAAACCTGAATTCTTATTAGTCATTTTTATTAGGTTTTATAATTAGTTGTTATATATTTCATATTATTAAAGAATTAAAAGAATGGAAACTACCTTTTACTTTTGGAAGCTACATTTTCAGATTTTTCAGTAATATTTGAAGAATTGGGTAAAATTGCTTTTTTTCCTATATTTACAGAATCAGATGAAATCTGACTTTCTGCAATCATTTTCAATCTCTTTTTTTTATTCTTTTTATCTTTCTTTTTCTTTTTTTTTTCTTCCTTAGTTAAGGAATGTTTTCTTTTTTTCTTTCTGGATTTTTCTTTACCTTGTTCCTGATAACTATCTTTAACGCAATCACTGTCATTAATCTTTGATGATTTTGTTTCAGAAATGGGTTCCTTCTCCTCTACTTCATTCATTTTTCATATCACTTAAACAAACAAATGAAAATTTAAAAACCAAATTTATATATGCATATATATATATATATATATATATATATATATATATATATATATATATATATATATATATATATATATATATATATATTTATTTATTTATATATTTATATACACACACACAAGACTCTAACTGAATCTTTTTATATTAGGATAATTTAGAAAAAAAACCCTTTTTTTTTTTTCTAATATTAATTAAAATTATTTATATTATTGTTTTTTATTTGTTTATGTTTTCTAATATAAAAAAAATTAGTTAGAACCTTATTAATTTATATATATATATATATATATATATATATATATATATATATATATATATATATTTATTTATTTATTTATATATTTATATACACACACACAAGGCTCTAACTGAATCTTTTTATATTAGGAGAATTTAGAAAAAAAAACCTATATATATATATATATATATATATATATATATATATATATATTTATATACACACACACAAGGCTCTAACTGAATCTTTTTATATTAGGAGAATTTAGAAAAAAGACCCTATATATATATAGGGTTTATATATATATATATATATATATATATATATATATATATATATATAATATATATATATATATATATATATATATATATATACACATATATATATATACACACACACACACACACACACACACACACACACACACACACACACACACACATATATATATGTATATATATTTATATATACACACACACACACACATATATATATATATATATACATATATATATATATATATATATATATATATATATATATATATATATATATATATATATATATATATATATATATATATATATATATATATATATATATATATATATATATATATATATATATATATATATATATATATATATATATATATATATATATATATATATATAGTTGTTCACATCTGTTAAATCAACCATTTTAGATTTCACTAGTGGAATAATTGTGGCCTCACAAAAAAAATAGATGGTAAATAATCATATTTAATTCATAAATTAAAAAAAATACTTATAAAAAGCAGCATAAAAGATTTCATACAAAGGTCATTAAGTCCAGCTGCTTTTCCTAGTTTTTCAGATTTTATTGTAGTAGATATGTCAATGCAGCTCACAATAATATCAGAATTTTCTATTGAAAGTTCAATTTCTTTTATAAAGTTAAGGTAACATTTTTCATTGTTAGCTGAGTCATACAATTTTTGAAAGTGCTCCTTCCACATATTAGCAATATTACTATCACCAGTAGAACCTCCAACACTAGCGACAAAGTTTACTGTATTGTTACTGATCTTACACACATTGTTCCAGAACTTTTTCGAATCTGTGCTGCTTAGATTTTTTGCACATAAATCAGCTTGAATTTGTTTATTATGATGTTTACAATATCTAAGAGCTAATTTAAAAGTAGCACAAGATTGCTTCATTTCTTCAAAATTGCCATCTTGTTTCATCTTTCCTTGAAAAATCCACTGATTTTTCAAGGAAAGCTTGAATGCATCTCTTGCAATGTTGTGTTTATCTTTAACATAGTTGCTCCAGCCTGGAGTAATATATTCAAGATTTTTATGTTCAATAAATACTATGACATATGGTTTCAGATACAGTAGATTACATAGTATTTATAATGTTGTTATAGAATTTCCTCTGCTATATCAAAAATATTTGAGAGTCTTTAGAGAGAGGTTTTATTGCAGAAAATCAATATGCACAACATTATCAAAATGATAATTACCAATTTGGCTTTAAACAAAATCACTCAACAACGTCATGTTTAAACTATTTTAAAAAGACTATAAATCTAGAGAAAGTCAGGTATTTGCTTGTTTCATAGATTTTAATAAAACATTTGACAGTGTTAACTACTACCTGTTGTTTCAGAAATTACTAGATAATAGGCTGCCCAAAATACTTGTTTGTTTGTTGTTTGTTCAAAAACACTTGTTTGTTTGCTTGCATTTTCGTATAATAATCAAAAAATGTCTGTTTGATGGCAGGAAACGAAATCAAATAGTTTTGGAATTGGAAATAGTGTTTGCTAAGGAAGTATATTGTCGTCACTTCTATTTAACTTTTACATACACACTTTGATTTTATCAATCTTAAACCTGCGTATTGGCTGTAATATAGATAGCATCTTCATGAATGTGTTGGCTTACGCTGATGATATGGTTCTAATTCTTGGTTTCTTACTTTGAAAACTAAATAGCTTTACGAATAAGGAATCTTCTTTAATTAACATTTCCTTTAATACCAAGAAAACAGTATGTATGGTATTTAATCCAAATCAAAAATCAAAAACTATATCAAACTCCTTCCCAAAATTATGCGTAACAGGCTGTAAAATTGCGCTTGTTGAATCTTTTAAAACACTTGGCCATATAGGTATAATCTTGATGTAACCAAGAAGGTGAAGGATTTTTACACACATGCGAATATTCTTATTAGACGCTTTAATTTATGCTCTACCAGAGTAAAGGTTAAATTTTTTAAATCATATTGCATTTGTTTATATCATGCTCCTCTGTGGCAAAATTATAATGATAAAACATTGGCACAGCTTCAGTATTGTTACAATAAATGTGCTAAAATGTTTTTTGGTTATGACAAGTATGATAGTATATCTCTCATGCTTTTAGAGCTCAGATTACCATCTTTTAATACAAATATCTTCACAGGCAGACATACTTTTTGTAATCAGTTGATGGGTTAGTAAATAATTCCATACATTTACTTAATCAAATATTAAAATAATATTTTTCATTTAAAAACTATGGCACTTAAATTGTATATGCCTGTTGTCTGAAATATATTTATAATAATAATAACAATAAAATAATAATATATGTGTATGTATATATATATATATATATATATATATATATATATATATATATATATATATATATATATATATATATATATATATATATATATATATACATATATATATATATATATATGTACATATATATAAATACATGTACGTATATATATAAATATATTGTTATTGTTATTGTTGTTGTTATATATACATATATATATATATATATACATATATATACATATATATATATATATATATATATATACATATATATACATATATATATATATATATATATACATATATATATATATATATATATATATATATATATATATATATATATATATATTATATATGTATATATATATATATATATATATATATATATATATATATATATATATATATATATATATATATATATATATATATATATATATATATATATATATATAATTTAATTAAGTTTAAGAAGGTTCAAATAAAATAATTAAAACTAAATTTTATTTTTGGTAAATAAATAATTATTTTTGGAAAGTTTCGGGTTAGGGTGAACATCCGGTTATTAAATAACCACAAAAAATTGTGTATTACTAAACTTGTACAAACGGTGTTTGAGCTTTCGTGGTATAATTAGAACCAGTTGGAGTTAGTTCACTAGATCTGGGGTTTTTTTTACTGCTATCTAGTTTCTGGGGGGTTTTTTTTGCAAAATGTTGCAAAATCTAGGTATATTTCATGTTTGGGGATTTTTTTGTTGATAGATTTAGGATTTACATTAGATTTTTTGAAATCAAAGTCGGTTTACGCAATCATTTTATCGCATCAGGTTTTTTTTAACTCCGATATTCGTTTTTATTCAAAAGTTCGACCGCTAAACTTTACGTGATAAAATTTGAATTATTGAACTAAGTTTCGTTTTCAGCAATATCAATTGTAGGATGTCTCTGATAACGATTTGTAATTCTTTGTTTGAATTTAAAAATGTGTTAATCTTTGTTTTAAAACTTAAAGTTTCATAAATATAAATATATTCAGTGACGTAGGAAGGTTTTTAAATGTTTGAAATAACCAACTTTTAAACAAAAAGAATATTCCAAATTTTTTTACATTCATATGTATGACGAAAAAATTCATCACAAAAAAATTACTGTAATAGGAGAATGGGAACAAGAAACCCTAAAATCTCAGCCTCCCCCCCCCTACCCTAAACGTGAGGGTAATGAGTTGTCATACATATAGATGTAAAAAAATTTGGAATATTCTTTTCTTAAAAAATTGGTAATTTCAAACATTTAAAAACCTTCCAACGCTACTGAATATATTATTAAATAAATCTTTATTAGATTTTTTTTTATACTAAAATTATTTTTATTAAATCTTGATAAGTTACAAAACAGTATCGTAAGTATTTCAAAACTCTCCTGAAAATTCAAATATCTCTAAAGCAGAGATCTTGTTGACGGCTTGCATGGCAGATCATAATATTCTGTACAAGCCGATCCTGACAGTGCAATTGTTAAAAAAAGGCACTGAAGCGCACGGTATTGCTAATTTTGAGCGAATTGAAGTTGTAAACTTTGCAGAAATAAAAAATTCTCTATAATCGTTGATGAGAGTACTAACTTCAAATCAGATGTTGGCAGTCGTTGTGCAATTCTGTGACGCAAAAACAAGAAAAAAAGTTGATTTACTGTTAGAACTTAATGAGGTTCAGGATGGGATGACTTGACTTGTTTACTGCTGTTAAGAAATTGTTGAAATGACATGCTATCCCATTAAACAATTTCATTGGTTTTGCAGCAGACAACTGCGCCACTATGATAATGAATACATTTAGTTTTCAAGCACATTTGGTACATTGAATCCAAATATTCTGTCTTTAAACATTCCAATAAAAGTTTCTGTAAAGTTTTTATGATATGAAATAATTATATATATAAAAGAAAATGTTAAAACTTTCTTCAATGTTATGATAAAAAAAAAAGATTTTAAATGAAGAAAAAAAAAAGTTAAAATTATATGTATATAGTTATAGAAAATTTAATTTACCATCGAGTCACTTAATTTGTCATGTTGTCGAGTATCTTACAATTAAAGTGTAATACTCATAAACAAATTTTTGCTCATGGTCTTATTTGATGTATAATTTTTCCTTAATTTAATTTGATTTAATTTTCTGTTATAATTATTTTTTTTATATTTATTGCCAGTTATTACAATAATTTTTTATTTTGAAAGTTTTTTCTTTTAGATAAAGATCTTATTTATTTTAGAAAAATCAAGAAATCTTGTTTAAATTTATAAAACATTTTAAAATTTTACCTAGTGGTATTTTTTGATTTTATTGGTAGTTAATGAATTTAAGTTACAAATTTATAATTTGTAACTTAAATTGGTATTTTACAAATTGGCTACAAGTTCATTTTTAGATACAAGCTAGTCTTACAAAGGCCACGATACAAAATAGAGAGCATTTGTATTTTGACCGGTGTAGATTTCTTGTTTCTCTTGTTTTATATTTGCTAACATTATTTTTAAAAAGCTACTTATAAAATAATATGGTACCTTACCTAGTTTGTATTTTAAAATTAACAATAAATTTTGGTATAAATTAGTTTGATAAATATTTTTTTTAAATTAAGGTGGTACACCACCAAATATTCTAAATTCTTTAAAACTTGAAAAGAAATAATCAATTTGATATTAATACAAAATATATAAATTGAGAATGCTTTTTTATACTTAACTTTATTTTGTCTCGCTTATTTTGTCTTGTTTATATCAAAAAACCCGTCTTTTTGATGGGTCTATTCAAAAAACAATATCTTGAAATATATTAATGCATAACCTATGAAGTTTTTTGCAAATGTTCTAGACATGTAAACTAAGGTATTGACATAGGGATTTTTTGATTATTTGGCTACATCAACAACTATTGCAGTTCTTCTATACAACATTAAAAAAAAAATTTTTTTGAGCCTAAAAACTAATAAATAAAGAGATGGGAAAATAATTTTTGAATTTTGAAATGTGATTCCTTACAACATAGTTTAATAAACATTTCCTGAAAATTTGAAGTGATTTGCTTTACTACTTCACCTTTATTAAAATTAATAATTGCAGAATTTACAGACATTTCAATAATATTTCTATTTACAAAAATATGTTTGGGGCATCGTTTCCAGATTATAGCATTTTTTAAGCAATAATGCTTCATTATTGTTTTGTGTAAGACCGTGTTGGCACTTTTTAAGTAGTTCTTCATTGCTTAAGTCTTTGAATACAGGGACAAGAATACTTTTTATTGCTAATGGCAAGCTTAGCTTGGGTTTATATGTTTTATGTTCACTTATATGGTCACGTTGCCATTTACACCAGCTGGCAATAGTTCGTGGGCAAAATTGATGACGTATACTCATTTTTAATATCAGAGTTGTGAAAAAGTACTGCCCATACAGCCTCTTTCATTTGATATATATTACCTAAATTTTGTCTAATAGCCATTCCCAAATAATTTTGTAAAAGGCTAAGTGCTTTATTGGTTAACCTCCCTTTTCCTGCTACTGGTTTTCCATCACACAACTTTTTTCCACGTAGACATTGATGTAGTAATTGCATCTGCACCTTCCATAGCACCAGATGATCTTTGATGATTTGCAAGACATTTATGGTATGCTTTCTAATCCTCATATTCTGGAGTTCCTTTTTTGCTTTTCCAAAGAATACATCTTTTACAATGTTTTGACAAAACAACAGCATCTATACATTTGCCTGTTAAAGTAGATATGGCTGTGACAACACCATTAAATGATGAGTGACCTCTTTTTTGCCACGTTCCGTCAACTGAAACCTGACATTGAATTGTATCATCATGTGAAGCATTATTATTAAAGTTTCTAGTTTCTAATGCTGCTTTGTTAGTAACCTGTTGAGCAACAGTTTCATAAGCATTGTATAATTTTTTGCTAATTTTATCATATGCATTGTAGGTAATTGAAGGAATGTTCATTAGTTGGTGGTATAGTTTCATTGGTTCATAACCTTCACCTATTTCTCTAAATGCTAATACAGAAAGAACATTTATTTCATAGCTATCTCTTCCTACAGAATTATTAAAAAGATTTGAAATAGGTCTGGAAGTTTGAAATGAATGACACCAATCACAGGAAGTACAGCAAAGTTCCAAAGTCAAACAAAGTCCCATTCTTTTATTAGAACGATTCTGTATAAAAATTGAAGAAAAGCAACTCGGACATTTCATAACTTCGAGAATCATTAAATGAAGTAACTCAAAGTTCATTATAAAGTTGAAATCATTATAAACAAGTTCTGGATTTTTCCTTGCAATAATTTTTTTTGCACTGGCTATTGTTGTAAAAGAATTTGGTTCTTGTGGTATAACTGTGGTCTGGCATTGAATTTTTTGTGCTTTGTCGTAACGATTAATGCCTTGGTAATGTCTTTTTTTCCTTCTAGCATAGGATCTGACCATTTTAAGGCTAATAAGTTAACAGAACCTAAGTCTTTTATTTATAGGCGTAGAAAGAATTTTTTGGTGTTCGAGATAGGTAACTTCCAGACATGGAGTGAACTCCAAACATTTATATGTTTATACTTATGTCAAATAATGAGGGTTTGCAAAAAATTGGGATGATTGGAGGCTGGGAACAGAAAAGCCGCAAAAATTTTGCCCCCCGGCCCCAAACGTGAGAGCAACAAGTTGATGAAGTATTTTTTGTACTATTCTTAACTAGACTTATATTCATCGATAAATTCTAAGTTTCATAGTATTATCTACGAGCGTTTAAAAATTATTGCCGTGTAAAGTTTAAACCACCCTCAATTTGAGGGGGTTGCAAATTTTATATGGTAATAATTTTTAAGCGCTATTAGATAATACTATGAAACATAAAATTTATCGATGAATATAAGTGTAGTTAAGAATAGAACAAAAAATACTTCATCAACTTGTTGCTCTCACGTTTGGGGCAGGGGTGGCAAAAATTTTGCGGCTTTTTTGTTCCCAGCCTCCAATCATCGAATTTTTTGCAAACCCTCATTATTTGACATAAGTATAAACATATAAATGTTTGGAGTTTGCTCCATGTCTGGAAGTTATCCATCTCGAACACCAAAAAATTCTTTCTACGCCTATGCTTTTATTCAGAACAAATATTTTTTTAATGTCAAAATGTTAACTATTCAACAAATTAAGCAGCATTTAGCGATTTTATTTACAATTTATTTTGAGAAAGTAATAATGTAAAACCACTATAAAAACTTATTTAAGCTTATGACTTGTTAATTACAGAACAAACTAGAAATTATCCAGTTGTGTTAATGGATATTTTGCGTTGCTAAGGCCGTTGCTATGGAACTTTTTTTTAAAAAGTTACTTTTTCTCAATATCAAAAAAAAAATTGCTAACTAACTTTATATATTATTAATCTACAATAAATTGTCTATCAAATGAGCTAAATATCAAAAATTTCATTTTTTTAAATGTTTTGAGAAAATATTTGGTGTTGTACCACCTTAACAATATAAAGGATATTTTTTTATGGGTATAAAACTTTAAAATGGAATAAAATAATGATGATTTTTTTAAATTGACATGAAATTCACTTTATTTAAAAAATAATCCTCTGGCAATATAATTTAAATATGACTACTGGCATATGACCGCCGCGGCTGGCTCGGGCATAGTCTAATCTATTGGTCCAACTTTCAATGACATTTTCCAACATATGTGGCCGTATATGTCCAATAACGTGGCAAATGTTGAACTCCAAGTGGTCAATCGTAATGGGCTTATCGGCGTAAACTATCGGCTTCACATATCCCCACAGAAAACAGTCTAGCGATGTTAAATTGCACGATCTTGGAGGCCAATTAAAGTGACCGAAACGTCAAACTATGCAGTTACCAAACGTTTCCTTCAATAAATCAATTATGGCACGAGCTGTGTGACATGCTGAGCCGTTTTATTGAAACCACAGCTCCTGTCAGTAATCACGGCTTAGTCACTAGCGTTAGTAATCAGTGGTCACCATTGACAGTTACGTTCTAGACAGATTCTTTTTTATTTAAGTACGGACCAATTATTCCACTAGCCAATAAAGGACACCAAACTGTCAGTTTTTCTGGATGTAAAGGTGACTCAACATACTCTTGAAGATTATCGTCTCTCCAAATACGGCATAAATAATTTGATAAATATTTTAAAATGAACAACATATTTTAGTATAAATTAATTTAATAAATATTTTTCACTTTCATTAATAATAAAGTTTCAGCATGTTCAAATTTGTTTTTAAGATAAATCACACTGATCAACAAATAAAATTTTATTGTGCATATCTTGTTAACTAGGTGGTTTCTTAAAACAAATTAAATATGCTGATTTCAAATATGCAAACCATTTTTCACCATCACGTCAAGTTGTAAAGATATTTGGGTTCAAATCTTTAGTATTTAAGGTAAAGTCCCTAACATTGTCGAAAAAAAAGTTATTTAAAAGTATGTCAACCTGGGTCTCAAAAGAAGCGTATTTCCATAGAGATTTTAAAAATGTTATTCATTTGTAATTAAAAAAAGTATTTTTTGCATTTCTTTACATAATTTTTTTGTCAATAAATTTTAATGAAAAATATTTATGTTTTCTAAAATCTCTATGAAAATACGCTTCTTTTGAGACCCAGGTTGACATACTTTTGAATAACTTTTTTTTTGACAATGTTAGGGACTTTACCTTAAATACTAAAGATTTGAACCCAAATATCTTTACAACTTGACGTGACGATGAAAAATGGTTTGCATATTTGAAATCAGCATATTTAATTTGTTTTAAAAAACCACCTAGTTAACAAGATATGCACAATAAAATTTTATTTGTTGATCAGTGTTATTTTTAAAGTATATTATTTATTTTTTGCTTTAAACCGTACATGTTTCCAAGTGATGAGAACTTCTTTTTTAATTAGAAACTCAAATGAACTTTAACATACATTTAAATCTTTTTTGATAAGTATTTCATATTTTTTGATCATTAATATGCTATACTTTATATGTTTATTAAATTACAAATTGTGTTTATTTAAAACTATTAAAGTTCGCAGGAGATAGATTGTCGTTGTATTAATCCATAAAAATTAAATGCTGAAAGGTATTTGTTTCAAATCTTTCATTTAGTTTTAGTGCGTTTACGCTTATATTTAGAGTGAAGGATTATGCAAGCATAATTTTTATGTTTGGATGGTTGTCTACTTGACCATGAATGTTTAAATAGCTAAAGAAACAATGAATTGGCCATAAAGCATGTTAAAGATTTTGTGAAGTACGAGCGAACACCAATAACTTTGTAGATTTTTAATTGAATATATTTTATTTGAGGAAACCAGAATAAATTTTGATCAACAAAAATTATTAAGACTCTTACACTGGCTTTTTAAATTATGATTTAAGATAAGATCAAGTACTTGAAGAGAAAGGTTTTCATATTATTATATGAAGTAGTGAATATTTCGTTTTCTCAAAGGTAGTTAGGTGATGAATCTTTATACACTTTAAGCTTCATTTGCTAGTAAGAATCGAATCTATACGGGTAATTAATATTATCAGTATAGAATAATATCATCAGTATAGTATAATTATCCAGAAAATGTAAAAGATCGTTTAATATTAGAGTTTGAGTCAAACTTGTTTGGAACTTTTTTAACTAAAAGTACCATTAAAAATGCTAATAAATCAGGCTTGTCCAATGGATGATTTTTGGGTTAATTCAAAACAAGTTTAAAATAATAATTAGGAAGTCAAAAAAAACAAAAAAAACAATATATATAAGTTGTTTCTTTATTTGAATCTATGTATTCCAATCTAGTGTTCTCATAAACTCTTCTTCTGTAAACTCTAGCAACTTTGCTGCTTCAATATGCATCTATAAAAACAAAAGAAATTTTTACAGCATTTCTCCTTCAAAGTCAGCGAACCTAAATTCTAACCATTTTTTTGCTTTATTATGCAGTTATAAAAATAAACTTAATATGAAACATAAAAAAAACTTTTATTTGAAAATTTATAAAATGTTTACTTTTTGACGTTTAAGAATATCAATAAGTTTAAGTTGTTTTTTGAATGCAGTCATAAGTTCACACTTTTGCTTTTCAAGCCGGATATTTTCATTCTTTAAAAACTCAAATTGTTTTTTATCTGTATCATTAGCAACCTAAAACAAACATATTTATAGATACTAAAAATTTTTTGTATAACTTTTCAAGCATTACAAAACAATCCTAAAATTCTTACTTTTAAATTTTCTTTCGACTTTTGGAGAGCGTTTTTATATTTTTCAGCATCTTCCAAAGCACGATTTAATCTTTATTTTAAAAAAAGAAAAATCCTTAGATAGTTTTAATTGAGAAAAAAAAGAATCCTAAGAAGGTTAGGACTTCGAATTTTTATATAACTGGTCGTGTTTTTTGAGTTGCTCTTTATTATATTTGTTTATTCGCAAATTGTTGAAAATGTTGCGTTGGAAAAAAACTTTTGTATCAACAACAACAAAAGTTATCTTTTATATCAACAACAAAAGAAATCTAGGTAAAACAATGTTTTTGTTTATTGTTATGTCAAAATATATACTGAAATTATTCGTTTAAATGAAAAAAAAAGTTTCAGATATTATAACTTTTCATTTTTTTATAAATTAAAATCTGCAGCCAACCAAATAATTGCTATCATCATTTCCAAAGGACGTTTAAATTACAAATTACAATTGCTCCTGTGATCTCATTTAATGATATTGTCTCCAAAGTAAAAAAAAAAAGAAAAAAAAAAATTAGAAAAAAGTCTCAAAAAATAAAAAGTCTAACTGTTATTCCAAAATGATCAGTTGTTACTATTAAACCACATACAAAATTTTTTTGTATTAAAACTTCTAAATCACAAAAAATAAATTATTTGTTTAATTAAATTAAAGGCCCAGGATAATTATTATTGCTTATCCTACCTTACTTCTAGAGAGCTGATTGTTGACAATGCATTTTTCTTTTCACGAGCCAAACTATCAATTTCCTAATATAAAATAAAAATTAAATCTATTTTATAATATCTGCGATTTTATAATTCCATGATATCTGTGATTTTATAACCAATTCAAAAGTCCCAATTGATTAGTTTATAATTTACTTAGGTATAATTCCTTAGCGACAATAACCACCATACATATTCTTGGCGTTCTACTTAATGACTTATATAATTTGTCATAGTCAATTTTAATCGACTAACTAATAAGTTTTTTCCATATCTTTGCATCAATAGACATTAGTTTTTGACATTACTTTTAATTCCTCCCATTAAAATCCGATAGGAGAGAGATCTTGTGATTGGAGAGGCTAAATCATTCTGTTCAATATTTGATCATTCTCGAAAGTCAAACAACTTACACAATGTTCTAAAGAATATGTTTTGGATTTAAGTTTCAAGTCATTTTCTTTTTAAAAAAATAAATGGCTTCCCATTAACCCAACTTTCTAAAGGTATAGCATGACTTTTTAAGTGTCCAAATAAACTACTTTTGTCATTATTTTCTTTATTTTTACAATGTCACCTCCGGCATTCCAACCAAAACAGCCCTAGACCTTAACACTACATCCACTATGTTTTACAATGAAAGGGACGTTCAGTAAAATAGATGTTCAAGACAGTTAATATTAGCCTATTTAAATTACAGAAATATAAGTCTACAAAAACTGTTTGATTGAGTCTTTAACAATTCAACTCTAATAAAAACTGCATATTACTGTATGAATAAATATTGCAGTTATTTTGATTTTCAATTAATACAAATCAAATTATTTATTTAATCTCAAGATTTTAGGAGGCTAGTATCAAGGAGCCGTTGGTTTATGAAAACCGCTCATAAATGTAAAAAATTATAATCAACCTTTTTGAAGTTTATTAACTGACTTTCCAAGTCACAATTTTTGGTACTAAGTTCTTCTTGTAGCTTTTTATACTTCTCTATTCCAGACTAGAAGAAAAAAAAGGAAATAAATAAATAAAGTTATATATAAATACATCATACATATATATATATATATATATATATATATATATATATATATATATAATATATATATATATATATATATATATATATATATATATATATATATATAATATATATATATATATAAATATATATATATATATATATATATATATACATATATATATATATATATATATATATGTGTATATATATATATATATATATATATATATATATATATATATATATATATATATATATATATATATATATATATATATATATATATATATATATATATATAACTTCACTATAATTCTTACTTGCAAAATGGAGTTTTTTTTAATTTGCAGATTTTCTAACTCTTCTTTTTCTTTGATAGCATTATTAAGTTGAGAAATGATCTTTTCCTAAATTATAATATGGAGGTCAAAAGTTAAAAATTAATTACCTGTATAAATTATTTGTAAAAATATAAATTTCTGTGAACTATAATGAGCTGTTGAATAAAAAACATAAGAAAAATTTTTTAGAAAAAATTGTAATACCATTCTCAAGTCATTTTAATACTGATAATTTTACTACTGAAGCCATTAAATAATTTGATCATAAAGATATTTTAAGTAAAACCAGTACTTACATATACAATAACAGTATTTTCCAGCATTATAATATTTTACAGAATATTTTCTCAATGAAGGTATATTCCATATAATTGCTAATATTATGACAATTAGTCCATTTAAATTTATTGACATTACCTCTATGTTATGCATAATATTATAAAGTTTCTACAGTTTAGTATCAGTAATAAATAAAACTCACTATGTTAAATTGTTATTCCTAATCTTATGTTAATATATATATCTTATCATTAATATATAATTATTATATATATTAATATATATAAAAAAATGTAAGTGTTCCTTAAGAAATAACTTTTTCAACAATAGAATTATTGATAACTGGAACTCTTTGCCGAACAATCAAAAAACTCTGTGATAGCTCTTCGGGGGCTGACTTCACTAATGGTTGTAAAGTATTAAAAGTGCCATGTTGTGCATGGATGGTCTGTTATTGGTGACTTTAATGCTTATTACACAGGATTATCACTTGTACAAGGGTATCTTTACAACAGGCCAATGATGCAACAGAAAGACCCGAGGCTGACTAAAAAACACTATTTTTTCAGACAAAAAAAAAAATTTCATATTTATTGTCTTCTCAATTTAAAAAAAACAAAAGTTTTTCTTAATTCTAATTGTAGCTTCGATAAATTTTGCTCAATTTCTTTCTTAGAGCACAAACCAGCCAGTTTTGTATAGTTGATTAAAAGTATATTAGATAAAATTCTACTACAAATGTTTATATTTGGAAGAACATGATAAAAATAAATTTGATTAACCAAATTAAAATATTTAGATACCGATTTTCGACAAATTATAACAGTAAAATCTAGTTTCATAAATAAATGTAACAGAATAACACCTACTGACAAAAAACATCAATAAAAAGTTTTAAACCTCCCCATTTCTTATTCTTTCACATAACTAACATAAATTTCAAAACAAATAAAAGTATCTTCAGCATTTATCGATTTCAGTTTTGTGAACAATGTATCTAGCAATATAACCACACAATGTATCCAGCAATATAAACACACCCTATTTTGCTGCCTTGTTTCATAAACTCTTTTAAGTTATTAAGTATGTCAAAAACCTCACACTCTTTTTTAGTTAGTTGCAGCATACATCTTTTACAAGAATGATGCTCTGAGCAGTCATAAAAGTCTGCATCAAATTTTAGTTGTATTAAAGCATGGTGAATATGAATTTTCTCAAAAGCTTGCTGAGCAGAAATAAAGGATGCACTACCAGCACCCTGTCCTAATTTACCAAAGAATTTTTCTAAATAATAAGTTGAAAAATCACCAAGAATAATGAATTGATGATCTTGTCTAGTTTTAAGTAAAAAAGTAAAGTCTATTAGATATCAGTTGTCAAAGTTTAAGTTTTTATTCTATAATATACCATTTTTACTTCCTTTTTTTTTCTAGCAATCTCATTTTTTCAAGATCTTTCCAATCAGCAACCAACTCCTCAGCTGATCAGCAACCTCCTCAGCTTCACTGAATTAAAATATAATCTCTTTAGTCTTTTCGGTAAATTTTTCCATAAGTGGACATAATCATATAACAAAAATATATTTGTTTTAATTATCCAGGGTATATTAGGGATTATATCAAAAAATAGTAAAAAAATGTTTAAAAAATATTTACTAGATTATTATTTAAAGTTCCAGAAATAAATTTCTGGAACTTTAAATAATAGATTTAGCATCAACTTTAAATAGCCAGATTTAGCATCACCTCACTATGCAAAAAAAGAAATCATGTACCTAAACAAGGAAAACATGCATTATGTTGAGAAAGCGGATAACCCTGCAAACTTGCCAGAATGTCGTCCTATTGAAAATTTTTGGAGTATTTTGAAAGGCCTTATCTACAAGAATAATTGACATGCAGAAAATCTTAAAAAATTACATTCTAGAATCAAATATTGCCTTAATAAAATTGATATTGAGCTCATACGGAGCCTAGTTCAGTCTATACTGGCCTAGTTGATAAAGTCAGAAGAAAAGGTTTAATTGAAAACAACTGATTATATATATTCAAAAACTAGTATAAAAATACTTTCTAGAACGTTTTTCCTTTTTGTTTTATCTTACTTCTTTAAAGAGATATGTGTCTTTAAATCCAGTCTCGTTTTTTAGTTGTCACCCATTAACACACATATATATACTGTATTATTTATTTATTAGTAAATAAATAGAGGCTGGTAATTATTGAAAAAAGAAGTATTATATTTAACTATGTGCCAGTCACGCAATTTTTCAAAATAACCTTAAAAACAGGTACTGACAAGAAGTTCAGTGACTTTTACAGTAATGTTATATATATATATATATATATATATGGAAATTTTATATGGAAATATGAAAATCTTATATGGAAATTTTAACACCGATCGAATCTTTTGCTTTACACTTAGAAAAAAAGAGTAAAAAATCTGATGCAGAAAAGATTCGACAAAACGTGAGTAAAATTCTTATTAAAAATATAAAACATAGATTACCCGATAATTTATCAAAAGAACAAAGATTATCTTTAAATAATTTGAGGAAAAAAATGAATGGTTTAGCAGTTTATCCATTTGATAAAGGAACAGGATTTGTACTTATAAACGAAGAGGACACATTTTATAAATTAGAAGAGGAAATTAAACACTCAGTAACTATCAACTATGACCCGACTCAAACCCTTATGACTAAATTCCAGAAACTATTATGCAGGTTACGAAAACAAAAAAAGTTAGATAACAAGACTTATTTTCAAATGTACCCTTCTGACTGCGTACCTCCACGTTTATATGGAGTCATAAAAGCTCACAAGCCAGAAAAGAACTATCCAATGCGGCCAGTTGTTTCTACTATAGGTACCCCACTATATGGATTATCAGAGCATCTTGTAAAAATTATACAACCAACCTTAAACAAAAACAAAACATGATTATTAAACTCCTCCTTGTTTGTCAATGAAGCGAAATCTTGGTTAATTGATCCTAGTGAAATTCAAGTCTCTTTTGATGTGGTGGCGTTATATCCCTCCATTCCAATTGACAGAGCAATTCCTGTGATTATTGATATTTTAAACAACGATATTGATAATCTTAAAAAAAGAACCAAACTAACTCTTAGTGATATACATGAAATGATTAAACTCTGCCTTAGCCAATGTTATTTTTTATACAAAAATGAGATAAGATCTATAGGTTTGTCCTTAATGGTCGTAGTTGCCAAAGCGTTTTTACAGCATTTGGAAGCAAAAGCTCTTATTATTGCTGAGGTTGGTCATTTTTTGCCAAAGACTTACAGAATGTATGTAGATGACAGTCATACAAGATTTGACTCAATACAAAATCATGATAAGTTTCTGGAGTTGTTAAATGAACAAGATCCAGCAATAAAATATACTTCGGAAAAAGTAAACAATAAAAAAGAATTAAACTTCTTGGATATAACTGTAACCATTACTAATAACTCATACTATAACTTCAAAATCCATCGAAAATCATCAATCACTAATATACAAATAAAACCTATATCAAACGTTAATCCAAAAATAGTTATGGGTGTTTTTAAAGGTTATGTATCTCGTGCCGTTAAAATTTGTTCCAAAAAATATCTTAATGATGAAATACAGTTTTTAGTAAATATGTTTGCAGAAAAATGGACACGATAGAAAAGCTTGAAATAACTGCTAAGAACTATATTCAGAAAAGAATCAACCTTTCTAAAATAAATTATAATAAAACAGAAAGATTTAAATATACAGTTAAACTTCCATGACTCCCAAGAATAGGTCCAAAACTAAGAAAAGAACTGTAATGGTATGTTTGATTGGTCAAATCCTAAAACTCTAGCAATAAAGTCAGAGTACGATAAACGTAAAATTAGAGAATCACTTGAAATTAATTACGCCTCAACATACCAAGAAATAAAACATGCTCCAATACTTCTCAACCGTGACAATAGCATTAAAATTTCTACAAACAGTTAGAGACCTCTGTTTAAAAAAATTATCCAAAAAAAGGAGTAAAATAATATTTGCTAGTTTTATATTTACGTTATTATATAATCATTTATGGCTTCTTTTTAATGTCTTCTTTGACATTTTTATGTAATATTTGTAACGGTTTTTTTGTATTATATTTTACGTCTGAAGAGGATCTGTGTAAAAGCAGATTGAAATATTACGAAGAATAAATTTAGTTTGTACGCAGCTGTTTTTTATGCTTTATATTCAAATATATATATATATATGTGTATGTATGTATATATATATATATATATGCAATTTAAACAAAAAATTGTTTTCATTCTAAATGTTTTATAAGAACATTACTATTGTATGAAAACATAACTAATTTATGAAATAAAATTAACAAAAAATATATCAAACTTTTTCTTGACATTGAATTTCTAATTTCTGATATTCTTCCTGCATCACGCGAAGTTTTGCTTTTAAATAACGCATTGAAGCATCTATTTAAATGAAATAAAAGTTTATTTTTATACACTTGATTTATACAACTCAAAAAATATTTCAACAAAGATGTAATTAAGTTGCTGTAATTCAACCCTCGGAATTGGAAAAAGTAGGGGTCGGCAATAAATTGCTGCCCTTAAACTTTTAGAGATCGACAAAAAAATTTGACACAAAAGGGTTACCATAAAACATACAAGCAAGGTTGGCAAATATTTGCTAACCTCAAACACATTGAAGTCGGCAGTTTTTTCAGCATGGCTGAATGCCAACCCTAATTCTGAGGGCTGTAATTGATAAAAAAAATTTTATTGTGATCAAACTTTACTTTAAATAACATATCTTTTGAAGGTAAATAAAAAATTTTATGATAAAAATAAAATAAAAATTAAAGCTCTAAAAAACTATTTTAAACTTAAACCACCCAAATAAATATGTGTAGATATGTATGTATGTATGTATGTATGTATATATATGTGTATATATGTATATATATATATATATATATATATATATATATATATATATATATATATATATATATATATATATATATATATATGTATATATATATATATATATATATATATATATATATACACAGCCTAGTTAAACGCATAATCATATATATGATTATGGGTTTAACTAGGCTGTGGCTTCGTGTAACTTAATTACCTTTTTTATTTATTTGATTTGTAATGATATAGTTTTTATTTTATTATTATTAAATTATCATTATACTTATAAATATTATAATCGTTAAACCATTTGTCAAATCTGTCACTGTTGAACACATATTATAGTTTATTTAATCACCAAGTTGTTGTTTTAATTATTCTATTACTCTAATTAATTAGTTTTTGTAAATGTATAAGGTGGGGTGGGGTAATATGTATAGAACTTTAGATATATATTTTTTAATACAACTTTTTTTTAGTTAATAACCATCTAAAAAACTTTTGTTATTTTTCTTAACATTCAGGGTGTATACAAAAACTTCACAATGAGTAGAACATAAATATATTTCCAATAACTAACTTACTAATCCTTTTTTAACAACAACTTTCATATATCCTAATTACCCCACTGGTGGGGTAATATGGATAATCATATTATATTCAAAACATATATCACACTTATCGCTTTTCATATATTTAAAAAGTCAAACTGTATTGGTTATGTCTAGCAGTTTTCTTTTTCTTACTGATACAGTCTTCTTTTCAGCTTTTTTCTTCTCTTCTTCTTGCAACCTTGCAACAACATCTTGTGCTGTTAAAATTTTGCACTTTTTGGCCTGGACACGCGCTCTGCATTTTTTTGAATTCCCAAGTGCTGTCAGTGTAGGTTGACTTGGGCTAGTTGTAATGTACAGAATCAATTGTTCACTGCAGGTTGTTTATAACATTATTTTCTTTTTGTTAGACTCATCTACTTCCTTGCACTTTGGTTGCATATTTACTATCTTCTTCGTAGGTTTTGATTTGTCAACAGGGTAAAGACCACTATTATTAAAACCACTTTTCATGATCTTGCTATCTATCTAACAGACAATGTTACTGACTTTTAGTAAAGTTGGAAATACAGACTTTTTAACATTTTTATGTCTTTTAACCAATTTTTAAGGATTTTCTTCCAATGGAGCAAAAAAAACAACATCAAGAGGTTGTAATGCGTGACTTGTGTTTGGAGGTAAGCAAAGTAAAATTATATGATTTTTGTTATATGACTAATGTTTTGTTATATGACTAATGTATCCATCACACAGCAGCAACACAGGCTTTTCATAATTCTTTACATATATAATAAACCTGTCAATCCAACTTTCAAAAATATAGTCCTCCATCCAACCTGATTTTGTTACACCATACATTGCATTTTCTGGTCCATTTTGACACCATGCATCATAAAGAAGGATAACTTTGTAGACAACAAAGGGAGATAGACACTGGTCATTTGCTGACCCACAAAACAGTACAGTATAAATTGATTTACCGCATGATAGATGTAATAGGCTGTTTTTGATGTTTTTAGAACAAAGATTTTTCCTGCTGTAATCTGTATGTAACCTGTTTCATCTAAATTAAATATGCAATGTGGTCTATCAAATAAATTATTTCCGCTTATTGTCTTCTCATACAACTCAAAAAAATCTGTCAATGTTTTTAGAGAAAGATCATTAGCTCTTACTTTTCTCAAAAGTTCAGGTTTTCTGTTTCCAAGAACTACATTTCATCTTTTTTCAAATAACATGCACCAATCTTACCCTGGCTTGTCATCTTTATAGGATTTAACAAGCAGTTTGATATCTTTACTATCTTGTGGAAAACCCTTATCAGCTAAGTACATCAAGGCTTCTACTAAAAGTTTTTCCTCAGTATTACTTAAAACAAACCCATTACTGCTTCCAATTCTTTTGTAATTCCTTTGGATTTGATCATGGGATCGTCTGTATAATGTCCCATAAGAAATTCCAGAAGACTTTGATACATTGTATACTGACTCCTCTTTCTTAACAAGCTGTATGGCAGTCATTAATTTGCTGTGATTGTATGTACCAATAGTCTTGCATTGATATTCACGAGACATAGTAATCTATTTATGTCTTATTATTTTATCTAAAATATTATAAAGTAAACTTTAACTATATAAAATATAAAATTTAATTATAAAGTAAAGAGCAATACAAAAATAAAATATAAAACACTTAGATGGAAATTAAAGTTTTACCCTAGCCATTCAGGGAAAACAAGTTTGAACTTTGATCTTAATGTAAATAGTTCAGAAGCATTATATAAAACTTTGATCCTAATGTAAATAGTTCAGAAGCGTTATATAAAACTATATGTAACTGAAAAATGTATGATACTATATTAAAAAAAGTGAGCAAAAGTATAAAAGTAAAAAATATTATGTAAAATGTATTATGATGTATGATTTTGTAATAAATTTCAATAATGTTAGTTGAATAGATTTCAATAATGTTCAATAATGTTAAGTAATGTTAAATAAAAGTAATGTTAAATAAAATAAAAGTAATGTTAAATAAAATGTTAAATAAAAGTAATGTTAAATAAAAATGTTAAATAATGTTAAATAAAAGTTCAATAATGTTAGTTGAATAGAGTTAAAATTAGAATTAAAACAAAAATAGAACAATTAAAACTATGGTAAAGATATTTTAATTTGGAAAAATTAAAGTGTACAACTATTAAATGCAATCCAAGGTATGGTCAGCTGTCAATAATTTCTAGGTAAGTTTACCGTGCCCTTTTATTTTTAAACAGGAAAAAACTTACAACCATAATTTACCATTCATTGTTAACAAATCTTAATAACAACTATGATGTTCACAATTATTTCATAAAACTATTTTAATTTTAATTTGTTTTCCACATATCAAAAAGAAAAAAAATATTTTCATTGCACTTTGACCAAGTTTTGAAATCAAATTAAATAACTTTCGAAATTTAGTACTGAAATTATTGCACTATTTTAACATTTTTTTATAAAAACAAGCTTAGCTTGACTTTTTTTATTACAAAAAATTAGGTGTAAAATTTTATATTACTGAATAAAAATACACTCATTTGTGTTTTAAGTATTTAAAAATTAGTCATAACTTTTATTTTTGTTAAATATACAAAAAAAATAATTGTATTGGTATTCTTTTGTAAATTTAATCATCTCGCAGAAATTTTACAATACTCACAAAATATATACAATACACACTATACATAATAGTATATTATATATACTATATATAATAGTAATATATATAGAAAATATTATATTTTATATAATTTCTTTATATTCAATATACTTTTACAATACAACTTAAATAACCAATCTCAAACTTAAAGGAAATAACCTGAACCAATCTCAAACTTAAAGAAAATAACCTGAACCAATCTCAGAAATAATTGGAATAACATCTTCAGCTGATGGTGTATAAGAACCATTACTAATTTCAATATTATTAATATGATCAGCAAACAAAGCTCTTTCTTCAATTGCAGAAATATTTGAAAGAGTTACAGGTCTAAATCATTTAAAATATGAAGAGAGTATTATATATTTAATTGATTATAAATATGTTATCATTATTTAAAAATCTGCAAGAAAGATTTTTATCTACAAGAATAGAATGTAGAAACTAAAAGAAATTATGTAAGCATTTCAAAAAAAACGTTTAAGCTAGGATAGATGCTACTAAACTCAAATACCGAACAAAAACAATAAAACCTTTGATTTAACTTTTTTGCAGGTTTCTTCTGTGCGTTCAAAGATAACTTCTATTAAAAAATTCTTAACATTCAATTTATTCATGTAACAATATATAGATTTTATAATTTACTCAATTAACTATATATAAATTTAATAATTCTTAATTTTTAATTTAACAATTTCACTTGTTTTAACAATTTTATATTATGAATAAAATGCTATAGTATATAATACAATACTATTATTTCTTTTATTTCAGCAAATATAACTTAACTACATAAAAATGGTGACAAGACTGATTCTGAAAAATATATACTTACATCACTTTCTTGAATCACTTTTAAATTACTTTAAGACAAAAAAAAAAAAAAACAGTTTGACAATAAAAAGGGATATCTAATTTATATAAATTATTGTAAACTCAGATTCAGTGATTGTAAACTCAGATTATAAACTCAGGACTTCAGTGCAAAAAAGCAAATTGTATATTGGGCATAATAAAAAAGCTTTTGTTTGATTTAATACAGAATTACTACTATTTATCTTTTATTTAACCACTTCTTGAGTTTGCTGTACCAGTATGAACTCCTTATCAAAAATAGATACTGCTGTTTTTGAAAAACTGTTGTGCTACTAAATTAATACTTTTAAGGTATTTGCTAAAAGAAGATAATAAGGTATGACACAATTATATAAAATTATTTTGAATATTAAAAATTCAAAAGAATTTTCAGTCCATAACCATAGAGAAAATATTTTACTAAATTAAGATGAAAATTATTAGAATGCTTTGCCAGAAAATGTTGTTTTTTCAAGTTTTTCAGTGAATCCAATTAAAGCAAAATTTGAATGAACAAGCAAAATTTGAATATACAAGCTTCAGCTGTCATAATGTGCTTAGAACCACACCCACTGGTAAGAATATCAGTCACAACAAAAACTAAAATAAATACTAATATTAAAAAAATATTGTTCTTTCAAGTTTCATCTTCTTTAAAATTTAACTTTTATCCATCTTTTTTAAAAACTAGACAACTTTTTAAAATGCGAATGAAAAAGTTTTTAAATGGTATTCAGAAGTTAAAGATTTAATGACCGTGGTTGTAGCAGTTTTGATGAAGCAGAATTAAACATACATCATAAATAAAAGAGAAGTTTCAAGATTATGTTATTTTGACATCATTGCGAATTCATCAAAAAAACATCTAAACACCTTCAAAATTGTTGATGGTAACTTCAATAGATATCATCAATTTTGACTTAACAAAAACTTTTAACTTTTTACACTTAAAATAATGCATTAAGTACAAAGTTATGGTTTCTCAAACAAACTAATTAAATTGATTACCAGTTTCTTGTTAATTATAATAGTGGTTTAAAGTCAGCATACGTTGAAGTAGGGAGCAGTTTTAAACAGAGTTCCGCAAGATTCCTACTTAGGCCAGGTTTATTTATTATATAAATGTTTTAAAAATTTTCACTAAAACTAGATGCCAATGATAGTAAACTATTTTCTTCAATAAACAATAAATTGAAAAAAGAAAAGCACAAGACAATATTATATCTTAGCAAGATGTATGGTGTATGTGTTTCAATGAAAAAAACCTTGGTACTTTGGAAAAAAATTTCAAAAACTTTATGATAAATGTTACTAATAATAAGGAGCATTGAACTGAAATCAAAAGAGAAATTAAAAAACTGAAGTCTAAAGAGATCAGGGTGTTCTTTTAATAATTAGGCTAAAATAGCACAATCAAATGATAAAAACAACAAGCAACGCAAACAGAGTTTTGGGTATGTTTAATTAGGCATTTGGAACTCTGGCTGTTTACACCATGAAAACTGTAATATATTGTTAGAATACATTATGACCATGCTATCTCTGTTAGAAATCCTCACAAAATTTCTCATCTTGAAGAACTTACTTTCTGATCATCAATATGGATTGCGATCTTCTCGTACTACTGTTGATTGGTTAATGGTAATAACTGATAAGTTTTATCGTGCATTAGATGTGGAAAGGTTAAGGCTATCGCTTTTGGCATTTCCAAAGTCTTTAGTAAAGTTTCACATGCTGGTCTTCTCCATAAGCTCTCTTTAAATGATGCATTAGGTAACATCTTTAAGATTAATGAATCCTTCCTTATCAATCTTAGTATAAAAGTTGTAATTAATGGACAGCACTCTTCTTCATTTTCTGTAACTTCAGGGGTTCCTCAAGGTTCTATCCTTGGACATATACTTTTTAAATATACATTTATCATCTCCCCGAAAATCTCAAATCTATGGTGGCATTGTTCACTGATGATACTACCACCTATTCATGTCTTGATAAGAAGCCAACACTCTCTGATTGCTTGGAGGGGACATTTGATCTTGAAAAGGATCTCACTTCTGCTACAGCAAAGGGTTTTCAGTGGCTGGTGAACTTAAACTCAGATAAAAGTCAATTTTTTTCAGCTACTCATTATCGCAACAGTCTAGATCTTTCTATATTTATGAACGGTAATGTACTCAATAAGTCACCAACCCTTCGTCTTCTAGGATTAATTTTCACTTCCGATTTTTTTTGGAAACCATATAGCAAATTCATAACAAAATTAGCATCTGCCAAGGTGGCATCTCTTTATAGTACTCTCCACTTTCTTACTCAAGATTCTATTCTTTATCTCTATAAATCTCAAGTCCGTCCTTGTATGGAACACTGTTCCTATATCTGGGGTGGATTTTTGAATGATGCCCTTTCTCTTTTAGACAAGGTGCAAAAATGCATTGTAAACATAGTTGGACCTGCTCTTGTACCCAATTTTCAACCATTAACACGTCACTACAATGTTGCTTTTCTTTCTCTTTTCTAAAAATACTATAACAGGCGCTGCTCTAAGAAGCTAACGCCTCTTGTGCCATGTGTTAAAAGTCATTCTCGTGTTATTTTTCATTCAATCAAGTCTCATCCTTTTACTTTAACTGTTCCTAAGTGCTCCAAAAATTTGTCTAGTTTTTTTTCTCGAACATCATTTCTTTGGAATTCACTTCCTTCATCTTGCTTTCCTGATTCAATTTAAAAGTACGTATTTCGATTTTCTAATTTATCACAACTAATTAGCTAACCAATAGAAAAGTTAAAATTCTGACTAAAGATCCTTGTGTGCCAACATAAAAAGATGTATGGTATAGGGAGTAGAGGGTATAGTTTCCCTCTACGCGCACACATGTATGGACCGCTGCAGAATTTTTTGATGTTCCAGATAGGACACTTTCACACATTGTGCAAACTCCAAACTTAAGTATGTTTATACTTATGCCAGATGAGAAAGCCTTGCAAAAAATTGGGATTGCAGAAGTCTGGAAACAAAAAAGCCCAAAATTGCTTGCCCTGCCCCCCTCCTCCTGCCAAAACATTAGGGCACTAATGTAGTAAAATTTTCATTTTTACTATCTATAACTAAATTTAAATACTTAAGTTTTGCACAATGTGTGTCAGTGTCCTACCTAGAACATCAAAAATAGACTGAATATATGGTTTCCATGAAAGACCAGTATTGATAGACAATCCAAGAAAACATAAAAACCCATAAAATAGAAAATACACAAAACTAATTTTTAGCAGAGAAAGAAGACACCAGCTCAAGGTAATCAAAAAGAAAATCGCAAGAGAAATCCCAGTCAGCATTAATACAGGAAGTAGCTTAATGCTGACTGAATGACTGATGCAAGATAAAAGTTTAAGTATAAACCACCAAAATGAGAATGAGAAGATATTGAACACAAGCAAGAGTCATAGGGTAAACACAAATCAAGAAGAGAAGGTAAATGGTTAAATTAAGAAGAGAAGGTAAATGGTTAAATCAAGAATACAAAGTAAATGGTCAACAAAACCTTTCCATAGTCATGATTTAAATTAATAAAGTTGATAATGATAAAATTGATAATAAGAACTTGACTCAAGCACACAACTTGATTCAAGCACACAACTTGATTAAATAACACAACTTGACTCAAGCACACAATTTAACTCAAACACACACAACTTGACTCCCTAAGCAATAAGCTTTACAGTTGCTTTATTCTTATTAATAAAGCTAATGTTTGAAAAAAATATTCCTTATATGGTTTCAACAATCCACACTTAATGCCAGAGATAGTATCAATGTCACTGCTAGTACTAACATTTTACAGCATTGATGGAATCAAATCCGATTCTAATACAGTATTTGGGATCATATTATAAGTCTCAGATCCACTAAACTGAATTTTAAAGCTGTACCTTCATTAGAATAGAAAAGAAAGAGTTGCAAAAGCTATTTTTTTTTTATGTTATTCATCTCCCTAAGGCCAAAAGGGCCACTAAAGTCAAAGAGGCTTTTTATGGTTACAACCCTTTTCCTAACTCTTCAACTCCGAAACACAAACATTAATGAACAAGGCCGCTATGTAGAGAAACAAGGTGAGCACAGTACTACAAGGGACATGGTGAGAATTAAACTTGCAACTTCTCACTTATGAAGCAGCGCTCTATCGCTACTGAACTAATAAAGATATATAATTTAATTGTTAATTAAAAAATACAAGAAAAAACTTGTTAGTAAATTTTTGCTTTTACTAAAACAATGATCAGGGAAAAAATAGTTGTAGAAAGCAAAAAATAACTTTAAAATAAAAGGAAAATGGAAACTAGATTCAGAGGCAAGCATAAGCTAAATATAAACAAAAGAATCATTTATAACTTCTTCAATAAAAAATAACTTAATAAAAAATAAATAGTGAATCTGATATGATTTGACACAAATCACATCAGATCATCAGTAAACCTGATGCAATGCACAACTCTGATAAGCACTTGAATAGTTTTGAAAGTATAGACAACAGCTCCAGAGAACACTTCTGCAAGACAATAACAGGTATGTTGTCCGGACCACAAGCTGTAGAAGAGTCCAGGCAGAAAATCGCTTAAAAACAAAGTCTGAACCATACAAGAGAGGTGGAATTACAGATTTGCCCTCATTATTGATACTATTAAAGATTCTCCAGAAGTCATGAGAGCCTAATTTTTGTGATGAAATACGAGATTTTATGACCTGAGAATAACGGGCTTTGGCGTTAGACAAAACCTTTTTACAATGGTTTCTAGCAGTAATAAACATACGTCTGTTTTCTGGAGAAGTGTTTTGCTGATAGATATGAAAGTAATGGTTTCAATTGGCAATTGCAGCAATACAATGTGAGGAAAACCATGGAGAAGAGTGAGGCTTGACCTGGAATTATTGATTGGGAATAAAAGATTCCATGCCAGCCTGAATCCACAAAGTTATGTAAGAAGCACATTTGTCTACAAGAAGACGAAAGATTTCTACCCAAGGGCCATGATGAAGAAAATCACAGAAAGATTCCCAGTCAGCCTTAAGGTAGTTGTAAGAGGTACAATTATAGGGGGATTCAGATATTGAAGAAGAATGAGATAATAGTGTTAGAGAGATCAAACCGTGATCAGAAGCACCTAAGGGTGAATGTGGAGAAACTGAGCACTGACTAGGATCAGGAAGAAGACATAAGTCAAATAGAGAAGGTAAATGATTTGGGTTGTCTGGAAAGCGAGTTGGAAAGTTGACTATTTGAGTTAGGGATTGAGCAAGGCAAAAGTTGTGGGCTTTAATGCCTTGCGAGTCACTGACACTATAGCCAAGCCATTCAGTGTGATGAGCATTAAAGTCACCGACAACAGCAATATTAGCTGAAGGATAAAGAGAGAGGGCTTGGTCAATTTGATCAGAAATAACATCAAAAAGAGTGCAGTCTTGAGATGAAGGAGAGCGATATAGAACAAAGAGAAAGGCGATAGAGTGAAGTAGTGTTAAACAAAAGTACATAAAAGAATAGTCTGTAGATTCAAACCTAGTTTCCCAACGTATGGGTGAATTTTTACGTATGTAAATGCCCAGGCCAAGCATGTGACTATTGGAGTCTTTACGAATTAAAGGAAGATAACAATCAACACTAAGATCACAAGATGAGACAGTTGAACTCAAATTAGTCTCACAAAGAGCAAGTAGGTCTGGTAACTTTGCAAGAGATAAGACTCAACGGAAGAAAAGTTACTTTGAAGACCACGAATATTAGTGAATGAGAACTTGGTGATGATGATGGTTCTTTGTGTTTTATAGTTTTTGGTACTTTTTTCATTTTTAAATTTGTTAAAGAACTTGACTCAAAGCATAGATAGTACTCAGTACACTGTTTAATAGCCCAAGCAATCGCCTCATTACTATTGATAAACCCTAAGCCATAACAAAGGGCTCCAAATGTGTCCTTGGCAATGCACACCAAGAGTACAAACAGGGACACCATCCATGAGCAACATGGCACTGTTAATAATTTGATATTTTTCAGCTGTTGATGGAATCAGCCTCTCTGAGAGCTACCACACTACCAGCCGGCCTCAGAACCATAAAACTGAGTTTTAGAGCAGTACCCTCATTAGGAGATAATAGAATGAGTTGTCTAGTCATAAAAACAAAGACACAAGCAAAACTCAAAACTAAACTGGAAACAATGTATTAAGATTACATCTGCACCAGCCTAATAGATGAAGAAGGGGTGTGAGGCTGACAACACCCCTTCTTCATCCTAGGCAAAGACTTAAAGAGACAACAGATAGAATCTGTTTACTCTTTAAGTCTTTGCCTAGGAGGCCTTCTACAAGATAGTAGCAGATGCGTTTAACATCTGCCTAAGATGAGTATTTTTATCAAGACACCATCTCTAGCCTTTACTCAACCAAGAGCACCAAGACAGGGGGTTTTTAAGTCGGAGTTGGCATCTCCTAGCCTTTGCCTAAAAACTATTAAAGAAAAACTATTGGCTTAAGTCTTGCTGAACATTATACAAAGAAAATATTTTTATAAAGCAAGTGTTCTGTTGAATGATTTTCAATCAAAAACAATGATTAAAACAACTCAAACAAAATATGAGTAACATAACAAACATGACAATAATAATTTTGTTTGAGGAATACCATTGTTTCTTTGTTGTCCCACACTTGTAAGATACCATGGGCTACTTTGTTCAAAGTTTTGTTGTTAAACTTTAATAAGAATAATTGTATGTACAAGAATCAATTCACAAAAATAATAAACTTATAAACACTGTAAATTGCATAAAAATAATATTTGAACATAGCATTATCTCTTACATAAAGTTCATTTTTTCTACAAAAATTAACATACAAATTTGTATTGTAGAAATCATGATTAAATAAATATTTTGACATTTTTTTTCTCCCTTTTTTTTATTACCTTTATATATATTATTTATGTATACTTGACCAAATTCAATTAAAAAAATGTTATTTAATTGTAAGAAAGAAAATTACAATTTAAAAAAAAGAGAGGAACTATTTTGCCAATCAGTACATCTTCTCCAATTTTCTAATTTTTATTTTTTTGTTTCACATACAGTCAAATTAGAACATTCGGTGTATTGTAGTGCCTCAAAAGTGAAGATATCCACAAATAAAATCAGGGTGGTTTGATCGTCCCACTTTTGAGGAGTGGTTTAAGACTGAAAAAAAAGCGAGTTGAGAGTTTGGAAAAAAATTATTATTGGTGACAATATGAGTTCCCACTTAAGTCCAAAAGATATGAAGTTTTGTGAAAAATAATGATATAAGCTTTGCTTTCTTGCTTGCCATTCACTTGATTCAACAATTCGATATCACTGTATTTTATCCTTTAAAGCTGAAATAGAGAGCTATAATGGAGGTCTATAAAATAAAGAACTCCAGCAGTGGCTCACTTGAAAAAGTTGCTAAAAAGACTGATCACTCAGATGGAGCAAAACATGAAGCAGAACATAATATCAGTATTTAGGGCAACAGGAATATTTCCGTGTGACAAGCGGTAAGTGTTAAAGAAATTGCAAGAGACTTAAAGAACTTAAACTACATAAAGACTACAAGAGCTGGAAGTTAAGCAGAGAACATCGCTAAAAGAAAAAAGTGCAATGTTCCTGTTTCTTTTCATTTTTCAATTTCAAAAAAGGGCAATCTGTTTCTATATATATATATATATATATATATATATATATATATATATATATATATATATATATATATATATATATATATATATATATATATATATATATATATATATTTGTGTATACAAATATTATGTAATTTTTTTTTTTTTGGTCGCTCTCCAGTTGATGGTAGAGGTAAACATAAAAGTCGGCCACACAAATTAACAATGACAGTAAAGCTATCCAAAAACATATACCTTCTTTCAGAGGAAAGTCATCTCATTATGCTATTGGAAAAACTTACTTATCTGAAGATCTAGATGTCTCTGAACTATTCAAACATGTTTACCCAAGGTGGGTAAACATGTAGGATACGATGGTAGGATACGAAACATACAGTAGGGTGTGTTGATTTTGGACTGTTTTTAAAAAAATTTGGGATATAAGTAAAAGTTGCGAAATTTTATGGAGAATCTAAATTTGATCAAATTTTTAAATCAGAAAAATATTTACTTAGGTGATTAGCCTTTTTTTAAAAGTATAAATGGTTTTTGTTTTCTTTTAAACGGATTAACGACATTACCGGACAATACTGTCAGTAATAAAAACAGAATTTTAAGCAACAAAAGAAAGTTACATTTAGTTTATAAAAAATTTATTTAACTTAATATGTATAAAATATTTTAAAATTTTTTTGTATTAAATGTGTAAAACAACTTTTAATTTCTAAAAAGGTTTACTCAAACATATTTTTATTATCTTGATGGTCAGTAAATTATTTTTTCATTGCCGTAATAAGTAAACAACTGCGAACTGTATATTGTTAAGTATAAATTTAAGAACTTTTAATCGATTGCGTTCATTCTTATAATATTAAAAAAAAAAAATTTCATTACTAAACAATAACAAATTCTCTTTAAATATTTTATAACTTAAAGGAATAATGGCACCCAAAACCAAAATAAGTACTAGTACACAAATTAGTGTTGCATTTGGTACTGGAAAACAGTTTCTAGTTTCAGAATTACCAACCAACAGAGACGTTATTAGATATGGAATTTTATTAAGAGAGGGCTGCGAAGACATTAAAAAAGAGATTATCCTGTAAAAGAGATGACCAAAGATATACTTCCAGCTTTATTACACCAGTGGTCGAGTGCAAGTTTGGAATTTACATCGCCTAAATTAATTACTGACAAAACAATTTGTGATAAAATAGTGATGTTGTAGAACAACGCTTCAGCAATGCTTCAGCAAGAAAAAAAGGAGCTAAACAAATAATAAATTTTAAAGAAAAACTTGATAAACTTTTTGATATACTAGTATGCAAATGTCTAATTGTAAAATGTGATTTTATTTGTTGTGATGGTTGTGATAAAGAAGTTCATTATAAATGCAAATGTATCAAAGAGTACAAAATACCATCTATTAACGTTAAGTTTATATATTTTCAAAAAGTTAAAACTGGAACTGTTAGCAAGCTTCAAATTGGATTACCTGATTACAATAAAACCAGGAAACAGTTCAAAAGATTATTTAGAAATCGAGAAAAATGTTTTGAGAATAAAGACAGCAATATTATTTTAACTAAAAAAAAAAAAATCGATTCAGATGAGATTAACTATCAAAAAGAAAGTGATTTCAGTAATAAAATAGAATTAAATGATAACAATGATGATATTACTAATATAGAATTACCTCTAGTGCTAGAGAAACCATCAGAAAAAAAAAAAGTGTTACAATACCTTAGATATTTCACACATAGCTATGAAGGTATAATTTTTTTTAAATAAATTTGTATTTTATTTAAGTATTTATACTTATAAATACATATACACACACACACACACACACACACACACAAACATATATATTAACTTAATAATAATTTTCTATTTAAAATTATTTTCTATTTCTATGTAAATTCTCCTCACATAGATATGGGGTGTCTGCACATGCTACAGCTGCAATTGCTACAGCAACATTTGTCAATGCAGGAATAATAACATCTGATGATAAAAAGTTAAATTACTCTGTTTGTATGGAACCTGGAGGAAAATTTTAATTTCACTTTACTCCTGAGAAAGCAACAAATAAAATTGTTGAATGGTTGACTGAGAGAGGTATTGACAAGTCTTTACTGGCTGTTGGTGGAGACTCTACATATGTAAACATCGGTTGGGAGGGTGGAGTCATCAAAGATATACAAATAAAATTAGGAAAAAAACTTGTTTGGCTTATAGGTCAACTCCATACAAATGAGTTGCCACTGAGGCATCTTATAACCAATCTAGATGGTCAAACAAAATCTAACAATAAATGGTCTGGTGTTATTGAGTCCATGCTTGAACTGGCTACAGATCTAGATATAAATCCAGTATTTGAAACTATTAAAATTAATAATCCACTTATTTTTCTCAATGATAAAATAATAAATGACTTGTCTGCTGATCAATTTTATGGTAAAGTTGTTTGTGCCATTAGAAGTGGTATTTTACAACCAAAATTTCATTTATTTCAAATTGGGCCTGTTTCGCATTCAAGATGGTTAACTTCTGCTAACAGAATATGTAGAATATGGATCTCTAAACATGGAATTCAAGGTAAAGATTTAGAAAATTTAAGGTATATCACCGAGTACATTGTGGGTATTTATTTTCCTTGTTGGTTTAAGATCAAAATTGAACATTCTTGGATTGAAGGTCCTAAACATGTACTTTACCAGCTGCAGCAACTCAAATTTCAAAAAGAAGGCATTAAAATAGTATCACCCTCTATTCAAAGATTGGCTTGGTTTCGTTTCAGTGAGTGTATACTAAAAACATTGTTGTGTTCTAATACTGAAGAGGATAGAAGTGTAGCTATTAATAAGATAAAAGATATTAGAGGTACTGGAAATGAAGATCTACAAAAAAATGATTCTTCTCCTAGACCAAAAAAAACTCCTGTTCCAAACTTTAATGCTAAAAAATTGGTAGACCTGATATCATGGGAGTAACTGGTTTATGAACCAGTCTTAACTACCTCTCTAACAACTTCTGAAATTAATGTGTTTTTATCGAATCCTATGCAGGTGCCAATTTGGCCACGTCATGAACAATCTGTTGAACGTTGCGTAAAGCAAGTTACTGAAGCTTCAAGTAGAGTGTACACTCATGAAAAGAGAGAAGGATTTGTCCGAACTCAAGAGATGAGTAGAAAGTTAATGCCTAAAAATAATAGTAAACAAGACCTTGAAAGTTTGACACAAATGTTTTTGTATTAAATTTATAATATTTTTTGAAACAATTCTGGGTTTTTTTTCTCGCTATATTTCTAACATCAATACCAATAAAATTATTATGCAATGTTAAACCAAACTGTATTTAAAATACATTGAAAAATATTTTAATGTTTATAAATTAATCTCAATCTAATTTCAGTTTTAAATTAATATGCATATTAAATTCAATTTTAAATTCAATGTCTAATTTTGAAATAAAAATATTTCTTTTAAATTTTATTCAAGTTCCTTAAAAAAATATATTCATATCTAAAATTAGTTTCAATCAACATCTATATATCCCAACTGATATTTATCAAATTAAGTAAAAAAAAAGCTTATTAATGTTTAAGTAAAAGCAGGGGTTTTTTGAGAAACCAGGTCAAAATTTTATTGAAATATAAAAAGTCAAATCACCTAAGCAAAAAATTTTTTAATTCAAATTTTAAAACCATATTTGGATTCTCCATCAAATTCTGCAACTTTTAGTTACTCCCCAATTTTTTTTTTTTTTAAAAATCCAAAATCGACACACCCTAACATACAGAATAGTTTTTAACAATAATAAGTTTAATATTGGGTTTGGCTTCCCACGAAAACACATTTGTTTAGCTTGTGATAAGTTCATTGTAAATATAAAACATACTGATCAAGAGCTTTCAAATACAGTTGGTGAAGAAATCAAACTTAATAATAAAAAAAAAGAACGATTTTGAAACAGAGCATGAACTTCACACAAGAAAAGCAGCTGTATTTTATAACAAAAAGTCAGATGCAAAAAAAAAAAAAGCAAAAATTACAGTGTTTTTTTCTTGCATTGGATCGCCCACTTTTAAAAACGTTTCAAATGTATTAAAGTGTCATTTCCTTTACAAGGTCATTCCTATATGGAATGCGATCGTGACACAGTAAATGGTAATATAAAGGCTAATGTTGAAATTCCTGAGGATTGGTATCAGGTTCTTCAGAATTGCAGAAAAAGCCATTTAATGTTGTAAATTTTTTCAATTTAAACTTTTTCAGATTTTTGATGACTTGAAACAATATTATAAGTGCGCATATCTGATAAAAACTCAATCAGTCAGAGAACTTGTCATTCAAGATATACACCCTGCATTGCTTCCCTTTTGTAACAACTGGAATGGCAAGATTGAAAATAGCATTTTGGTAAAATGTAGACAAAATAATCAAAAAGAAACTATTCCTGTATTCCCATAAATGTTTCAGGGGGATAAATGAAACTAGCAAAAGAAATGATAGGATCAACTGTCTTTCGAGGCCCCTTAGATCATTGGGAGCCCTTACTTTAACATTTTTAACTTTAAAAATTTATTCTAAATATTTTTTTGTTTTAACGCGAAAAAGAAGGACTAAAAATAGTATTTATGGCATTTCCGAGGAAAAAATCAGTGATGTTCATTTATTGATAATGAACTTTAATTTCCCAAAAAACATTGAAAAAACTTTTTTTTTCTTTTTTTTAATAAATAATCTGATATAAATATAGTTAATCTATATAAAAAAAATATATATATATTTATTATAAAGTAATAATAAATAAAAAAATTAAAAACTAAAATATTGAAATGGAAACAAGTGTTCATATGTATCAAAAAAAAATGTGGCCAAAATAAACAAACCACATCAACAAAACTAACTAACCATAAAACAAAAAAATAAATAAAAAACACAAAAATAAAAAAATAAAAAATTAATATTTTGTTGACAATCCTTTAGCTTTTAAGCATTCATTGATCCGTTTCAGCATGGAATTCACTAAATTTTTAGTAATATCTTTTGGAACATTATTTAGTAATTTTGTTACTTCTTCTTTTAGCTGGTCCAGATCTTTTATTTCAATTTTACCAAGATTGTGGTCTAACCAAGACCACAAATTCTATATGCAATTGAGATCTGGAATATTGGCAGGCCAAGACATAACTTTAATGTTGTTTTCTTCAAACTATTGCTTGCAAATCTTAGCAGTATGACATGGAGCATTATTTTGTAGGAAGATAATTCCCATGTCTTTTCGGAAAATGTCAATAGAAGGCATCAAAAAAATATTCAATATGTCTAAATATTTTTGAGAATTAAGCCTTCCATCAAATAGTTTGAAGCGACCGACACATTCATAGTTCATGCAGGCCCAGATGCCTATACCGCCACTACCTTGTTTTGTTCTATACATAGAACAATCTGGGTGCATTTTTTCATGTGGCGTTCTTCTCAGCATTACTCGGTTTTTTCTTAAATCAACCTCAACATTCATTTCATTGCTGAAAAGAACATTGTGCCATATGCTCTTAGACCAAATTTTATGAGCTAAGCACCAGTTTTATCTTGATTTCTGATGTTTTTTTGATACATGTGGTTTTTTGCAAGCAGCTCGCCACATATATTTGTGTTTATGTAATACTTTTCTAATTGTTCGAGCACTAGCAACAAAACAAGAAGCTTCCTGCCATTTTCGACTGAATCAGTAGATGATAACTTTCTTTTTTTTTCACTATGCAAATAAGTGAACGTTCATTTCTTTCATTTGAAATGCTGGGTCTTCTGAGACGCGGAAGATTTTCAGTTGTATTGTATTCATGGTATCGATTAATTATTCTGCTAACAGTTGCATGTGTTGCATTTAAATATTTCGCAATTTTTCTCATTGAGATGTTTTGTTCATTTATTGCTATGATTTTACATTTTTGTCATATAATCAATAGTTTTTCCAGTCATTTTGATTTTTTTGAAATGTTGTAGTTAATTAGATACTAGTTTTTATACTTCGTTTACACAAACTTTTCAAATTTATAACAATTAAAAAAAATTCTCTAACAATTATAATTAATTTGCAAATAAGTTCAAAGTTTTACTCAAAGACAAATGCAATTTTAAGAAATTTTGAAATAATAGAGTGGATTGTTAATTTTGGTCATTATAATTATTTTAGATTATGAGGTAAGTGTTAAAAAAACCCAGATAACTAGCGCATTGATTGATACTTTTATTAATATCTATACTTATTTGAAAGAAAATATGATGTTCATCAATTTACACTTTTTATATTTGAAGAGAGTCAAACAATCATTGATTTATTACACAGGTCAACAAAAAAAAAAAAATTTTTTCTGGTGCCGAGCAAACAATTTGTTTTTTATATAGCATTTCTCATTTTGATTTCAAATATGTAACTCTTTTTTTACCATCAGGTCAAGTTGTAAAGATATTTAGGTTCAAATCTTAAGTATTTAGGGTAAAGTCCCTAATATTGTCGAAAAAAAAATTATTCAAAAGTATGTCAACCTGGGTCTCAAAAGAAGCGTATTTTCATAGAGATTTTAGAAAACATAAATATTTTTCCTTAAAATTTATTGACAAAAAAATTATGTGAAAAAATGCTGAAGACTCTTAAAAAAAAGTCAACAGAATGTTATTCACCAAAAATACACAAAATACTTATTTTTAATACAAATAAATAACATTTTTAAAATCTCTATGAAAATACGCTTCTTTTGAGACCCAGGTTGACATACTTTTGAATAACTTTTTTTTTGCTCGTTTGCTCGGCACCAGAAAAAAATTTTTTTTTTGTTGACCTGTGTTATCAATCAAAGTCGAATGATCTCAAAAAAATCATGGTGGATTGTTATTAATAGCCAATACTGTATATATATATACAAACAGTACTGAGAATAAGTTTTAGACTACTTGTATAATTAGACGTATTTACAATTTTTTTCCTATGTAATTTTTTTAAAGCGTATTTAAGTTTAATAATATATAAGAAAAGTTGAAAGAATATATTATTTTGAATAAATTGATAAAGAAACATGAGGGATTTGTTTGTTTATTTATTAAAATGATGTGTTATAATAATTACATCCAAAACAGAATATTCGAAGAATGCTGTTACAGAAATCAGAGAAACTGGCTCCCTTGAAGATAGAAAGAAAAGTGGTAGACCTCCTAAGCTAACAAAAGATGACAATAAATATTTAAAAACTCTTTCTTTAAGAAATACAAAAAAAGCATTAACTGAGCTGGCAAAAGACATTAACACAGCAACTGGAAAAAATGGCAGCTCTTCTTTTATTCAATGGCACCTATTTAAATTGGAATTAAAAGAGTGTGCTGCAATTCGAAAACCATTATTACGGTGTGGCAATAAAGAAAAACGACTTAAATATGCAAAACAACACAAAGATTGGGCCCAGGAAATGTTTAATCGGATTCTGTACACCGATGAGTCCAAATATGAAATTTTTGGAACGAAAGGACGCCAATATGTTTGAAGAAGAATTGAAGAAGCCTATCAGCACGAGTGTTTAAACCCTACTATTAAACACAGAGAAGACTCTTTACAACTTAAATATTAGAGAAGAATTCTCCGGGATTTTTCGAAAAAATGTAAGTGGTCTAAAACTTATTCACAGTACTGTATATGTATATACAGTACTGTGAATAAGTTTTGGACCACTTATCTTAAAATAGGCCCTGTACATATATATATATATATATATATATATATATATATATATATATATATATATATATATATATATATATATATATATATATATATATATATATATATATATATATATATATATATATATATATATATATATATATATATATATATATATATATCTGCCACAAATGAGTACTGCTTTTTTACTAATATATAATTGCTCTGTTCTTTTAAGAACATTGAGCACTCTATTTTGTAGAATACATTTAAAATTATTTGTACATATATTAAGTTCCTTATTAACATTTGTTGAGCCCTCTTAATTGTATTTTAATATTCCGTGTAAAAATGGAAACTAATAATTTCACTTACTCATTAAAAAACATACCTATACTAGATGAAAAAAGTTATACTATTTCTTTAATTGAAAAAGTTGAGCATTTTATTAAAAAAATTTGTTCACTGATAAAACAAATAACATTTACCAACTCATAACATAAAACTGTGAAAAAATTTTACGCAACAATATTACTTATTCTAATGAGAAAGACCCTAAAAATTTGGAAAACACAATTAATTTAGAAGCGTAAAGTATTGCTAAAAAAATAAAACTTGAAAAAATAATTGAATCAACTACCCCTGCCCAAACTTTTATAACACTTGATCATAAACCAAATTTTCAAAACAAACTACCTTGTAGTTTATTGGTTCCTTCAAAAAGTGAGATCGGACAAGTAAGCAAAATTAAATTGGAATTAATATTCTTAGGAATAAATTAAACTTACAACAGTGGAAAAACACCACCAATGTTATAAATTAATTCTCCATAATTGAAAATAAAAATGACTAAACATTTATTCAATTTTACATTAATGATTTTTACCCCTCAATAATTTCAGATATTTTAGATATAACAATTGAATTTACAAAAATCCACACAGTTATTCCAGAATAGACCATTCATATAATAAAACATTGCGGACAAACATTACTTTATTTTAATAAGGAAACTTGGAAAAAGAAAAACATACATGACTGCTTTGATGTAACAATGGGCAGTTAAAGCATGAGACAGAAAAAAATGAGAAAGGAAAATCTTTTCAAAAATGTTTAAAATACCTATTTTTTACAAATTTCTTAAATTTTTCTTTTTTTAATTTAAGAAATTAATTTTAGTTTCAAAATTTTTCCTTATTTCTAAAATATAACTGTACATTGCTGTTGATGGTGCCCATTAATTTCTATTGTTATTTTCTTGTTAATGTTTGACTATGCCTTCAGCAATTCTTGTACTGAATTTATAGTCTTGCCTGTTTTATTCAAAGATTCTTTGCCAATACCCCAGTATTTTTTGATGAACAGGAATTGTGGGTAATTTAGTGGATTAAACTTTTTTGGTACAAAATTAACCTTTCTCAATTTATACCAAAGTTTTTTTAGCGTAGTGGCACAAAGCTAAGTCAGACTAAAACAAAAAAGGTCTAGCGTGTGATCCAATGAGTGACCAAAGTCACTTTTGAAGGCACTCTGGAATATTTTTTTGATGTCAAAGTTGATGATGCCACAAAAGCTCTACTCTTTTTTCCACAACTATAAATTGCTTGCCATAAGAGCAATTTTTTGCCATATTAGTCCACAAGTTTGTATTTATACTTGTTACTTACATTGTCTTGAACTGAAGTATAACATTTGTCGTCAGGAAGTTGACTAAAGTCACACTTTATGCAAGCCTCGTTGTTAATCAAAATGCAGCCATTCCATTTTTTTAAAACTTGGTAAATTTTTTTTTGCTCATGTTTTAGCTGTGGAATTTTGTTTGTCAGATTGATTTGGGTAATTGTAGTATTTCTTCACTTTCCTAACCAAAAAATCAGAAACTTTGTAGTCTTTAGCTATTTCTCTGTTAGACAAGCCTAGATTTCTTTCAAAAGAACAAATCTTATTTATTACTGATTTATTATAAATGTATTGATAGACAAATTCTTTTTACACCATTTATAACCCTTCCAACAGTAGATATAGAAATTCTAGTAGCTTTTGAGACTTTTTGGAAGACTTTTCATCTAATGCTAAACAATTCAATTTGCCTCTGTGTTTTAGTCAGATAGAACTGAATGGTGTTTATAATTTAGAACTTTTTAAGAATGCAGCAGAATTACTAACCTCTGGATTAAAGGAAAAGAACTTACTTGATAGCTTTGCAAAAGTTTCTTGCTTTAGAACAAGATGAAACCTTTATTAATTTTTTTCTAGAAGTCAATTTATTTATTTACTGTTATGATATTTCAGGTCTCCTATAACAGTTGGGTATTTCTGTATACAATGCAACTGAATGGAGACTTTTTATCAATAGCTTGAAGCTAAGCTTCAAATGTGTTACTTTACACAATGGCAATATTTTTGGTTCTGTACCAATTGGTCATTCTTACATTAAATGATGACATTAAAATGGTGCTTAACTTGAGTAAATACCACAAACACAACTGGATTATTTGTGTAGATCCAAAAATGTTTAATTTTCTCTTTGGTCAGAAGAAATACCCTAACCCTGACACTGGATACAAAAAGAATGGCCTAATCTCTCACAGTGGGCATGCAAAATATTGTAAATGAACCCATTGTTAGTTAAAAAAAAAAATTTTTTTGCAACTCCTTATAAACTTAGATTCATGAAACAATTTGTTAAAGCACTGAAAACAGATAGTGATTGCAGATTTAGTTGATAAAATGTTGAAAGCCTTTTATGATCTTGGATGCAAAATGAGCATAAAACTTCATTTTATAAATAGTCATCTTGACTAGTTTCTTGAAAATCTTGGAGATATGAGTGATGAGTAAGGAGAACAATTTCACCAAGATTTCAAGACAATCGAAGAACGTTACCAAGAACGTTGGAACAAACATATGATGGAATTCTACTATTGATGTATTATGCGAGAAGACTCAAGAAAAGTTTATAAACAAAAGAGCAACAGGTAAAAGTTTTTTTCTGATTAAACAGTTTTAATTGAACAATATTATCTGCAATCTTTTTTAAAACCAAATGTTCAATTTAAGCAGCTTTTATTTATTTTAATCTGTTTTTAATTTTTATTTTAATTTTGTAAACAAATTAAATTTTTGAAAACATATCCTAGCATTTCAAAATGAGTTTCAAATCTACTTTTTTAGAATTAACGTCTGTTCACAAAAAATCCGGACTGATTTCAAATGTACACAAATTGTTCTAAATTTCGAGTTTTCGATTCGAAATTTTTAAATTTAATCGGTCAACAACAACAGTTTCATTTTGTGGCAAAATTGAGTTTAAATAATTAATTCAAATAAACATGGAGCATCTAAAAGAGAACGATGTTAGAAATGTGATTGGAAATTTTTATAAACAAAACATAAACAGTGGAAAGAAATTTACAGTGGATCATTTTAAGAAAATGGGAATCGCTAAATCTACAATTTATGACATAATTAAAAGGTCTGAAAATAATTTGCCAATGAATAGAAAAATCGGTTGCGGCAGAAAACCTTTTAAAATTACACCAGAAAAGAGAGAGTCCATGATTGCAAGAGCAGAAGAGAGAATCGGGATTTCGCAAAGAAAATTGACACTAAAATATAAAATAAGCGTTTCATACGTAAATAGATTATTAAGTATGCGTGGACTAAAGTATACCAAAAGAAAAAATGCACCAAAAACAACAGAAAAGCAAGAAATTAAACAAAAGAAAAACTTATTAAAACTTTCAAAAACTTTTTTCAAGCCATCAAATGAGTTTGAAATCATCATGGACGATGAATCTTATTTCTGTGTAAATGGTGCAAATTGTTCACAAAACTCTGGCTACTATACAAAGGATAGTTCTCAAACTGATCCTAACATTAAATTCAACTTCAAAAAAAAGTTTGACGAGAAAGTTCTCGTTTGGATTGCAATCAGTCGTTTTGGTCATTCATCGCCTTATTTTGCTGTAAAAAACTGTGCACTGGATGCAAAAACTTATTCTAAAGAATGTATTACAAAAAGACTTCTTCCATTTATAAATTCCAAGCATCAAAACATGAAAATTTTATTTTGGCCTGACGAAGCGAGATGTCATTATGCAAAACACACATTAGAAACTTACAACACTTTAGGTATTAACTTTGTCGACGCTAAAGATAACCCCCCAAATGTACCACAGTTAAGGCCAATTGAAAATTTTTGGGCACATTTAAAAGCAAAAGTTTATGGAAATGGATTTACTGCGAAAAATCTTGACCACCTTAAGAATAGAATTCGATTAAAGTTGAAAGAGTTTGATCCAGACTACTTTTTCAACCTAATGGATTCAGTCAAAACTAAAGTTCGAAAAGCCGCTGATTTAGGACCACTTTTGGTTATAAAATAGTTAACAATGTCCAGTCACTCATTTTAGTTAAAATTTTTGTCAAAAATCGATTAATTTTGTATTCAATTAAGAACAATTTTTCATTCCGGATTTTTTGTGAACAGATGTTATTTCTATGAATTTGCAAAATGAAAAAATATTTCAAAAAATCTGCAGCTTGCCATTAAAATCTGATGCCAGATTTAAATTCAGCATATCTAAATTGTGTAAGGGCAAGTGTCAAATTTAATGCAATAAATTTTTTGTTGATCAATATTAATGATTTTGGTCTTTATCGTGATGATGGTTTAATAACAATGTGTTAAGAACCTGATCCACAGCTCACATTGTAGCCCAAATAATTTATTTGAAAAAATGTCCCCCAGAAACGGTTTGCATTTTCGAAACCATGAAACATCCTACTATAACAATCTGAATTTTGAAAATATTCTGTCGACATCTTTTAAAAAAAAAGGGGGTTAAACAGACAAGTTACAATACTCATTAGAAACTAATCGTTCTGTGTTTGTGGCATCTGTGAAATTGCTCGAACTACAATTACTCCAGGATCAACATCTGATAACAGAGGAGGAATCAAGCTGGGTAGAGTAAATATATCGTCACCTGGACCAATAAAAATATGCAAAAGGTGCAAGGCTGTTATTGGACAAGTATTATCCCACCCTTGCACTCTCACAAACAGAAGAGAAAATTTAACAAAGGAACTGAACAAAGGTAGGGTTAACTTTATACTGTTGATATAATATTTCAAACTAAAAATTTAGAACTTTATGTAAATAATCTGAAATATAAAAGCTGAAAACCTTGATTTTTTTCGTTTTAAGATACACAAGAACTTCAATGCTCAAAATTACTAAAAAAAAAATTTTTGGAGGAGGGAATTAAAATTAAGGTTGCAGCGAAAGGTAAAGCACTGAACTATCGTATGGCTCTGCTAGAGTGCTTTTTCCAGTTAAAAAAATCCGTATTACAGAAATTAATAAATTTAAAAACACTTGTAGACTTAGTAATAGACAGGGAGCCAAAGTACTTAGCATATTTAGAAGCTGGAAAGGAAGAGCCATATTTGAAAGTAATGTAAAAAAAAAATTAAGTGAAGAAAACGGGTTTATAAATGAATACTATGATACTATGATATAACAGAAACAAATTTGAAAAAGATTCCAGACCACTGGTTTATTGTAAAAACATTAAAGGACTTGTTGAGTGAGTAATAACGAAGAGAAAATTATCGAAAGATTATATTTTAAAGGTTGGAATTGACATCAGAGGCAGATTTCTAAAACTTTGTTTAAATATTATTGAAAAAGAAGCAGAAAGTAAAATAAAAAGAAAAAAGTTTAGCTATGAAGAAGGAATAGGCAATGAAAAATACAAAGATGGAGGCGTAAATAAATTGTTTATTATTGGCTTAGTAGAAAATGTGGCTAAATCTCATTCGAATCTTGAAAAAATTCTCAATATTTTGAAGCTAAATGAATTATATTACTTTTGCACTTTTGATATGAAAATGGCCAATATACTTTTTGGAATTGAAAGTGCAGCATCAACACATCCTTGCCCTTAGTGTAATATTAGCAAATAAAAAATGCAAGATTTTCAAATTCAAGGTGAGCTCAGAACTCTTGGAAGTATCCGTTCATCAGCAAATGCTTACAAAACTTCCTGTAAAGATATTAAAAAAAAATTCAAGCTTTCAGCTGCATTTTATAATAGTTATGTCAACCGTTCACTAGTTAATCTACCTGATGACGTAAAGGCTATTGAAATTCTTGCTCCGATGGAACTTCGTCTACTAATTGGAAATATAAACTACCTTGAAAAATATTTTCAATCCACAGATACCACTTTATCAGCGAATCATTGGAACCAAAGTTTAAGTTTTGAAAGGCCTAAGCTGCATGGTGGTCAACTTAAAGGTGGGGAATGTTCAAAACTTTCAAAAAGTACTCACGTTTTAGAAAAATTAATAAAATCTATGAAACTAGAAAAAGATGAACACATCATTTATATACTTAATTCCTTTAAATGTTTAAAAGCAGTTAAAGCTGCATGTCTTGGTACCTGAATATTAACTAACTATTAATGAGTACAAAGAGCCTTATGTCAAACTTGGTCTAAGAGTTTCCCCAAAAGTCCACACTCTTATCAAGCATACGTGTGAAATTCTTTCATATATAGCAAGTTTCAATCCAAATAAAAAATTGGGTTTTTAGTCTGAACAAGTCTCAGAACCTAATCATTATGATTTTAAAACATTTTTGGGAGAGTGCATATATAAAATTTCCAATAGTCTTAAAGATTATCCACAAAGCCTGCTTAAAGCCATGGTTACATACAATTCTTGACATATGTTCTTTAAAACAGTATAAGTATAAAAACTATACTTTAATAAATATTTGTATCTTTTGAAAACTATTATAGGTTGTAAATGAAAATAAAAAATATATAAACATTTAAGTGTGCTTTTTAAACTGTTTTCTAATTGAAAAACATATTAATTTATACCATAAGAATATTTTTAAGATTTTTTGATATTCGAGATAGGTAACTCTAAGATAGGCATGTTCATACTAATTTAAAGTATGTTTTTAGCAAAATAACACAGTGATTAGAGTTTAGCAACAATATTACCTAAAAACTAGTATCCCACGGCCCAAATACTTGAATAGAATGGAGGATAGAAGGGGTCCACTATTTTTTTTTCAAAAAACTCTACTTATGAGCGCAACTAAAATTCATGTGTAAAATTGTTATTTAGTAATTTATGTTTATTTAACGTAATTATAAATGTTTTAAAAAATAAAGTATTATTTTTTAAAACATTTATAAGTAACGTGTTAATATTTACCTTTTAATTGGGGCCCCAAGGTCAAAATACTGTAATGAAAGAAAGCAAGAGGGGGCACAATGAATATATTAAAAAAACTTGGCCATTATGAGCGTGATTAAAATTTATGTGTAAAATTGTTATTTAGTAAGAAAATATTTAAATGTTGAAAAGTTATGACCTGGTAAAGTTGATATCCCCCAAATAGAGTTGGTTGTAAACTTTACTTGGTCACCATTTTTAAATGACAAGAAATTTTCTTTATATAAATTAATTTTTTCGATAAATTTTGATCTAGCTTAAAAAACTTGAGAAAAAAAACTTTTTTTTCTTTTCCTTCCACATATGGGACAGTGGGACCCGAGTTTTCTGGTTAATATTGTTCCCAGACTCTGATAATCATAATTTTTTTATTAAACATTCTTATTTGACACCAGTATTATTATTACAAAATTGAAAGTTTGTAGCATTTCTGCAAGTTACCTATCTTTAACAAAAATTCACAACCTATCTGTTTAACCCCCTTTTTTTTTAAAGGCTTCGACAGAATATTTCAAAATTTAGATTATTATAGTAGGATGTTTCGTGGTTTTGAAAATGTTAACTGTTTCTGGTGGACATTTTTTTCCATATAAATAATTTCGGCTACGGTGTGAGCTTGATAAAATTAGAAAATATATTATAAAATTTCTTTTTAAATAATGGCTTTTAAATCGAAATAAGCATAAATTTAAAAATTGTGAATTTTCTTGATGTCACATTTAACCTCTCTGAAAATTTATATAAGCATTTCAAAAAACCAAATGATGAATTATTGTACATTAATATTAACTCAAATCATCCACCCCAAATTTTTAATCAAATCCTCATTTTAATTAATAACAGGCTAAAGATTGTTAACTTCTAGCCACAATAGTTAAAGATCGTTAAAGATTGTTAACTTCCAGATACAATAGTTAAAGATTGTTAAAGATTGTTAACTTCCAGCAATAATAGTAAAAAGGTTGTTAAAGATTATTAACTTTTAGCCACAATATTTAAAGGTCGTTAAAAACTGTTAAGTTCCAGATACAATAGGTAAAGGTTGTTAAAGATTGTTAAATCCTAGCAACAATAGTTAAAGATGTTAAAGATTATTAACTTAATAGAAATATATTATGACTACTTAACCTGGACCATTGGCCTGAATTGGGAAAAAAAAAGGAAAATTAACTCAAGCCTCGCTTACTACTCTTACTTGCTTACTACTACTCTTTTAATTTTATTATTATAGTAATAATAAATACTTAATCTATATAAATGCTAATTAAATTCTAAAATGCGGTAGTGGTGTAGAAGTAAAGCTCTCGCCTCATAAGCAGGAAGTTCTGAGTTCAATCGCCACCACATTCCTGGTAGTGCCGTGCTCAACTTGTTTATCCACACAGCAGCATTATTTGTCAAGGTTTGTGTTTTGGAGTTATAGAATTGAGAGAGGGTTGTAACCACAACTAGAAGTAGCTTTCTCGACTGCAGTGGCCTTGGGTAGGTGAATTGAAATAAAGTTAAAAAAAAGACATAAATAAAATTAATGCTAACTGTATTTTAAAACAAAATTTTTAAAAATCACCTGATTTTTAGTAGCACCAGATTTAACACAAGTTTGATTGGTTGGAATATTTTCTTTTACATCTTTATTTACACTATTAATAGATAAAGTTAACATAAAAATAATAATAATCAAAAATTATAATAATGTAAAAATATCTATTTTTAATAATAAAAATATAAAAACAAATGAAAATTTGAAAACAAGTAGTAATTTTCAAAAATCAAAAAAAAAAAAAAAAAAAAAAAAATATAAGCGAATGCAACACAAATGTAGCACATCAAAAGTAGGTGCACAACAAAAGTGGCACATCAAAAATTGGCTTTAAAACTTGGGTTTGTTCCAAGTGAATGGATAAATTCTAGCAGAGATTCCTGTGTCAAACTACTTTAGATTTGTTCAAATCAAATTTACACCAAGATATTGTGTTTATTGCAACTGAGAATGCCCATGCTATGCAAAAAGTAAAAAAATTGTTCTAAGCAACTTTGCTTTGCCCATGCTGTGTAACTAACAGACAGGAAAAAAAGAAAAATTGGTATCAAAGAAATAGCTGGTTAATAATGCTATTAAATTTAAAATTATAAAGACATTGAGCTAGGGCTGGTGAATAACTAAAACCAAAAATTAAAACAATTGTTTTGGAGATTAATAAATAACAATATTCTGAAAAAACATATCAAAGAACAACTTAATGTAAAAAACTAGCTGATGGTTAACATAAAAAAACATAATGGAATAATATTTTAGTTGCAACCACTAAATTTATTAAAGAACAGTGTTTTAAAATTCTTGATCTATGTAATCTCGACCATACCATTTGAAATAGATAAACTGGGCAGCCTTGTTAATTTGGTTGAAAACCTAAACAATACACACAATTTTAAAGACCTGTAAATTAATGTCTATTGTTTTGCTGCAATTGAAAACTTAGGTAAGCAAAAAGAAAACTCATAAATGATTTGCGGACAGATGCATTTTATTTGTTTTAGCATCTACACAATCATGATGCTAAACGAATTTGGATCTGCTCTTAAATTCTGGAGCAATGAACAAGACTATAAATATTGCCATAATCACTAGCCTGGTCCAGCATTATTTTTGTTACTTGAGTCAGAAGCAGAAACTGAAGATATTGTGATAGTTGTTTGTAGTTAACTTACAAGCCACTGCAAGCCTTAATCATTTACATAAGTGAAATCAAATTCTGGATCGGCTGCCTGTTCTAAGCAATTAAAAAGAGTAGACTTTTTATCTAGACAGGAGTCTAAAGTTGAATCGTTGGCACCTTGAGTTCTCCAGAACCTTGTACCCTAGAAGTTACTGGAAATGAAGAATGTTGGCTTTAATAAAGACTTTAAAACAAATGATTTAAAACAAATGATTTGATAATCTAAAAAACTTTCCCAGACACACCACATGAAGCAAGCTTATAGAGAAGACTAGCATGCCAAACTTAATCAAAAGCTTTTGTTATGCCAAGAGTAATATTTCTTGCCTCGCCACCTCCATCTAATGCGCAATATAATTTTTCAGTCACAACAATTAGCAGGTCAGCAGTAGAACAAGAAGATCAAAAAATTTATTGATTGTCCAACAGTAAGTTATTTAAGCCAAGATGGGATGTTAGAAATTTGTTAATCAAAGACTTAAAGACCTTGCTAATGATAAAGAGAAGACTGATCAAACAATAGTTGGAGGGGTCAGAATGTTCTCCATAGTTTTTAAAAATTGGAACCACATATGCCATTTTCACAGATACCATTCCAGCAGGCAGGAAAACAAGATTCAGTCAAGCACTTATTAAATAGCTTAGAGAGAATTGAAAAGAGTTCTGGGAAACAATTTTATAAGATTATGACAAGAATGTTGAACTACAAGCAAGCTTGTAGTTCAATGTAGTGCAGCTTAAGCTGTAGAACAGTACATTTGGGATTAGCAATGGACGCTGAAGTAGTTTGAATGTCTAACAATAGAATAACCTGTTTAACTAGAATGACAGGAAGAGTATGGCCATAAGATTCAAGAGTCAAATTAAAAGAAAAGTTCTTTGTAAATAGTTCTGCCTTATCCTTGGGAGAGGTAATAAGATCAGTCCCATGAATAAGAGATGGAATGTTAGACTTACCCTTGTTAACAGCCCTGTGGAAGAATTTCCTAAAGTCTCTAGAGCCTAACTTCTGAGATAAGATACAAGATTTAGTAAACAAGGAATAAATGGAGTTTAGCATCAGACAACACCTTTTTACATTTCTTCCAATAATAAATAGGCGCTAGTTCTCAAGAGAGTTGTTCTTTTGAAAAGATAAAAAAAATGATTAAAAGTAGATATAACAGCTGCATAAGAAGATGAAAACCATGGAGTAGAATGAGGCTTGACTTGGAACCAACAAGAAGAAATAAAAGCTTCCATGCCTGCCTGGAACCAGGAGGTTACATAGGTGACACATATTAGCAAAAAGAGAAAAGACATCAGCCGAGGACCATTATGAAGAAAATCACAAAAAGAATCTCAGTCAGCTTTAGGATTGTAATAAGTAGTGCAATGATAGGGTGAGTCTGATTAAAACTGGATTATGTCTAAAAAAAATGAGCGTAATTAGAAGGACCAGCCTAAAAATGGCAACAGTATTTCATAAAAAGATGAATAAGAGATTTATAAAACTATAGAATGGAATTTGGAGTAAGAAAACAGGAGCTGTGTTAGAAGAGAGATCACATTTAAGATTGGTTGCTTTTTCCAAGCAAATAAAATCTCATAAATTATTTACCAAAGTATATGATTGTCTCACCTAGTAAATAGACTCACTTTAAGGGTAAAATAATTGGAAAGATCATTAAATGAGAAATAACACATTGGCTTTCGTATTGGCCTTTTGATGTCCATTGGTATCAACATCAGCCAAAAATGTGCAATCAGTACATCACTAACTATACCTCTAACCAATAACTACTAGTACTGTCCTTCTAACCAATAACTACTAGTACTTTATCTCTAACCAATATATTGTATCTCAATCAAACTTAATCAAGTAGAATCATTTTTAGAAGGTAAAAATATTTTTGACAAATCTAGACAGTCATTGAAATCATCACTACCCTTTATAATTTTTAAATAACAATATAACTATTATTAAAAATAGAAACTTCAATAACAATTATATAAGTAGTAAAGTGACATAACTAACATTTATCTTTTAATCTTCCATCATTAAATGAAATGTACTGTTTCCTGTTTCTTTAATTTTTAAATAAACTAAGTTAGAACTTTTGATAATTTTTAAGTTTATATAGAAGAATATTATAATGATCTACTGTACCAAAAGCTTTTCTTAGATCATCAAAAATGCATAAAGTAAATTTTGTTTCATCAAATAAATATTTTAAATGTTTCATATTCTAGATGAATAATTGCATAATTGATTGAACAACCACATTTAAGTCCAAATTATTTATCCTAAAGAATATTATTGATATTTTAAAAAGGAATAAAGTTTATTACCTGTTGGGAAAGTCTAAAATAAAATCAGAACTGAACTTATTCTTACATTTTGTTGCAACTTATGTAACTATTTCTCTATGTAAATATATATAAAATAAGAAATGGGTCTTTAGATACAAATATATTTTAAAGCTGGAAACAAAAAATTTCAATAAAAGTCTATAACAAAATAGTGTAAAAGTACAAAATAATTTTTTTTTTTTAAAACATTGATAATTAAAAAATACTTCTCTGAGTTTTTAGAAACATCATTGATGGATATATCAGCAAATAAGGCTTCATGAACTTTCTAAAATATATTTAGTTTTTGAGGTTATACACATATTTTAGATTATATATACAGAATTTTGAGGTTATTATTTGCTTTAACATTTTTTATTATTTTATTATTTATATTATATTTATATTATTTACCTTATTATATTATTTATTACTGCTTTATATAATTCCATTATTATATTATTTGCCTTAACACTTTTGCAAAACTCTTGGGTAACTATATATTTGCAAATAGCAGAAGTTTCTTATGGAAATGTCTAATGAACTTTAAAAAACTGTATAAGAAATGTAATGCATTTTACTGCATTTAAGGTGAGAAACAAAATAAAAATCATATCATAGTTATCATACTATAAAGTTGAATTTGTTATTGTATTAAACAATGATATAACAATTAATCAACTTTGACACCAAGTTAATTTAAAATTCAAAAAAAAGAAAAACTAAACCAACACAAACAATATGCTGAGTCATACAAAGAGTTAAAACTAAAAAAAGAAAAAAAAAGGAAAGCAATAGGAAAAAATTGTTATTAAAATGTTGAAACTAATGAAGCAAGTTGTTTATCACAGTCAAAATACCTATATCACACAAAATTTTTGTTTTTCTAGTCTGAAACAGACTAGAAAATATATTTTATTTACTATTTATAACATATGGTTCCTAAATTGCAACCCCTATCAAAATTCTGGATCCATTGGTATTTGGAACTATGATATCTATTTGGTATCAATAAAACAAAGGATCCTGGGCAATATTTAGGATGCTATCCGGTGTATACAACAAATTATAATTTATTTTTTTTTGCTTAAAAAATTCTAACCATTAACATTAATAGAACATATTTTTTATCTGAAATAAGCTATAAACATTTTATAACTATTATATTTTATGATCTATTATTAGCGGAGATATTAAATAAATAATGATAAAATTTAGTATAAAAAAATAAAAATAGCTTATATATGAGTTTTAACCAACAATCAAATCAATCAAAATTCTCCTTATACTAACATAACCTCTCACAATAACATAAATCTTTTAACAAACCTTTATATGTCAAATAACCTCCTAAGACAACAACTCTTTAAAATAATTAAACCAAACTCAGAAAAACATCACAATGAATTTTGTTTAGTTTTTGGGAAGTTTTTTAATCTACAAATTTTAAATCCTTTTTTAACCAATAATTATACCTAAAACGTTGTCGATTATATAAAAAAAAAAATCAGCACTGATGGTATACATAAACATTAAAAACTTACAAAAACTGCTTCTGCCTCACTTATTAGATTTGCTGTCTTTTGTTCTAATAATGCATTTCTTTCTCTGAATAAAAAGATAAACTGTCATTTATTAAAGCCTATGAAAATCTCAGCAAATTTAATTATGTAAAACTTTTTTTATTATGACAAAAAAAAATCAAAACTAATAAAAAACTACACTAAAATTAAAAAAAAAAAAGTTTTTCTTAGATACCTTATAATATACTTGTATAAAAAACTTATCTTTTGATTATGCATTGTTTTTGTTATATATAAAAAAATTTTTGTTATATAAAATTATAGCAATGCAGTTCCGCACTACCATAAATTTAAGTTTATTTGCAGTTTTAAGTTATCTTATAAGATAACTTAAAACTGCAAATAAACTTAAATTTATGGTAGTGCGGAACTGCATTGCTATAATTTTATTTTTAAAAAAAATTTCTAACCTCTATTTTTTTAAGTAACTACAATTTAATTCAAAAAATATTTGCAAAAAAACAATAAATCTTTGAGAAATATTTTTCTTTTGTTGAAATCCTTTTTTTTTCCTCTTTAAACTTATTTAAACATATTAAAAATAGTTGAATTTATCTTATTAAATGTTTATTGTTATTCTTAATAAACCTAACTTATTGTACCTACTAGAAACCAATTATTTTTATTTTTACCCTATTTATTTTTAAGCGTATTTTGTCAAAATAAACAACTATTGTTAATCAACAAATTTTTAATAATTTTAATATAAATAAAAAATTTAATTAAAAAATTGTTATAAAAATAACAAAATCTAATAAAATATAAAAATAAATTGTCATTAATTTTAGTTTAAATGTTTCAAATCTTGTTGGACCACTCATTAGTGCAAGAAGCTATTTGCTGAACTGCTTGATCACACTAATTTCATAGGTTTGGAATCCTTACTTCTGTTTTGTTTGATTGATAATGATACTTAGTTTTGGTTAATGATATTTAGTTTTGATTAATGATATTTAGTTTAGACAATAATTAATGACTACTTCACAGTCTGTTGAAAGTCTTTCACTTGCAATCTTGAAAAAGTTTAACACTAAAGCTAGTTTTTGTATATATAGTTTCTTCACCATCACAAATTGCTGATTGATTGGAACCACATCCTAGCAAAGCATTGCTCTTTCTCAAATCTAAATAAAAGCTTTCTTAATCCTCAAAATGCTCCAACATTATGCAACTAGAGATCCATCTAGTTAAGACTGATGCAATGATCTTGATATATTCACACTAAATTTCTCTACAGATTTGCTTCATCAGTAAGAAATAGCAGTGTACCTTATTAGACAACTTGGTTGCTGTAACAATGAATTCTTTGACTTCTGAAAATTGTGACATGGTGCAGGCTGGTGTTTAGTAGGTGGTCTACACCTACAAAGCATTGAAGAAACATGACCAGTAAAGATCAAGGCGGTTTAAGCCTTTATTATAGCTTTTATGAGCAGCATAATACAAGCTATTTCTAAGGCATCCTTGGAAATATAAAATTTAATATAAAATATTGAAAAATTTTAAAAATTATAAAATTTCAAACAAAAGTTGTTTATTACTAATAATTATTGCAATATTGCAATATTAATATGGCAACACTCCTACTGAGACTGAAACTTCACATTTTCTCTGATTACTTTACACAACTGACTTCTTGTTGAAATTATATATACAATCCAATGCAAAGCTTTTTGCTAAAGTTGCTTCTCTCTATTATGCCATTTCCTTAGTTCAATTCCATTCTTTTCATCTACAAATCTCTTCTTTGTCCCTGTATGGAATAATGTTGTCATATTTGAACTTGTACTTAATGATGCCCTTTCTCTTCTGGACAAGATCCAAAAAAGTCCCCAGTTCCAGCCTCAACTAAATATGGGGATTTTTACAAACATGGCCTGGGAATTAGCAAAATTATAAGATTTAGCATGGGTTGATAGTCAGCACAAGGAGAAATTTATAATACATTATATATTAAAAATTTATGCATATATTTACTACATACTAAATATTGCATATAATATTGACATATATGGATGCAAACATATATGTTTGCTATTTATTTATATGCCTCCATAGTCTATATTATCGAAATTGGAACACTTAAGAAATAAATTTTTTCATACCAAAGATGGTTTAATTATGAAAACATTTATGATTTGATTTAAAAAAACAGACAACCCTACTATACTTTTATTCATAATTTGACTTTTGATTGACAAATTGATTGGACTGTTATTGGAAATAAATTTGATTTTGTCAAAGCACCATTTGTTCCAATCAAGACAACCGATTTCCTAAATTAGAATATTCTAACTTTTTAATTGAAACAGCTTGCTTTTTTTAAAAAAATACTAAGTAAAATTAACCATTTGATTATACTACTGATTAAAGAAAACTTTTATTTATGACCAAGTAAACTTTAGACTATTTTGTTATATCACTGCAATATAAAGCTTGCAGCAATTGATAAGATAAGTTTATGTTTCTAAATTATTATAAATCCCATCGAATAAAACATGAAAAAGTAGAACAGTAGAACCTACAGAATTATAGTTTACCCAGTGCAATCAATATAGTGTGAACACCAAATTAGATCATCTACAAAAAATGATGCAAAAAAGCTTTAAGTTGATGGTTCATGTGAACTTTTGAGGATTAACTTTCAAAATCACTCTAAACATAGAAATGAAGATGTTTTACCAGAAATATGCAAAATATAGCCATGAGACATTTTATTTCTAAAACAAATGCAAGTTTTCCAAATAAGGCACGGTTCCAATTTTTTCCCTAATTTATATGGTGTAGCATTGGCTGAGAGAAAATGATGATCAAATGGATGTGCGGTGTTACTCTAACAAGATAAAAAAGAAGCCATGATCATGAGGGAAGATTAAGGTGGTTTAGGTATGCTGAGCAAAAAGGATGCAGATGATTTGGTCATCAGCATATAGAGAGGTAGCAGTTTCAGGAGAAAAAGGTAGAGGCAGAAGTAAGAAAACTTGGAGAGAGTGTGTTACATATGGTTTGAACAAGTTTCAGTTATGGAAGATGTTTAAGATTTTTTTTTGGCTAAAGCTGATGATGTTTTTGTTGATGATGATGATGATGATGATGATGATGATGATGATGATGATGATGATGATGATGATGATGATGATGATGATGATGATGATGATGATGATGATGATGATAATATATTATATAAATACATATATATATATATATATATATATATATATATATATATATATATATATATATATATATATATACATATATACATATATACATATATATACATATATACATATATATACATATATATACATATATATACATATATTTATATATATATATATATATATATATATATATATATATATGTATATATATATAGATCTATAGTTTGTTGTCTTTGGGAAGAGCGGAAGGAAAAAAGTGATTCTTACGCCAACACACGCATCACTTTTAATTACTTTTGACTTTCGTCCAACATTTGCGTGTTGGACGAAAGTAAAAACCATTAATTTAATTACAAATAAATCGTTTTTTAAAAAAACCACAAAAACGCAAATTTAATTGACCAGAATGTTTTAAAAACATTCTGAATGTTTTTAACAATATAAATAATGTTTTTATTTTTTTTTTTTTTTAATAAAATGTTTTTATTTTTAATTTTTTTAATAAAATGTTTTTATTTATTTTTTTTTTACTGTAAATCATGCGCGGAGTGTTGCTACATCGACTATCT